>NC_042979.1:30402140-30494640 GCF_901001165.1 Salmo trutta
CCATCCACACCTTCCCATTCCCCCTCTCTCTCTCTCCCCCCAAACCCCCATATCTTCTCCATTCCCCATCCTCCTATCTCTCCACCACCCCCATACTCTTCTCCATTCCCCCTCCTCTCTCTCTCCACCCCCCCCCATCTTTCTCCATTCCCCTCTCTCTCTCTCCACCACCCACCCCCCATACTCTTCCTCATTCCCCTCCTCTCTCTCTCCACCACCCCCCCATACTCTTCTCCATTCCCCCTCCTCTCTCTCTCCACCACCCCCCATACTCTTCTCCATTCCCCCTCCTCTCTCTCTCCACCCACCCCCCATACTCTTCTCCATTCCCCTCCTCTCTCTCTCCACCCCCCACCCCCTACTCTTCTCTTCTCCATTCCCCCTCCTCTCTCTCTCCACCACCCCCCATACTCTTCTCCATTCCCCCTCCTCTCTCTCTCCACCCCCCACCCCCATACTCTTCTCCATTCCCCCTCCTCTCTCTCTCCACCACCCACCCCCCATACTCTTCTCCATTCCCCCTCCTCTCTCTCTCCACCACCCCCCCATACTCTTCTCCATTCCCCCTCCTCTCTCTCTCCACCACCCCATACTTTTCTCCATTCCCCCTCCTCTCTCTGTCTTGCTCTCCATCTCTCTCTCTCAGGCCTTCTCTAAGAAAGCAGTGGACCATGTTCAGACTCACCTGGCCAAGAAACAGGTGCCTCCCTCTCTCTTCCAGGTAAGGAACACGCACACAAACTGCAGCACCAGTGTGGGGTTCCTACCCTAGTTCTATTATTTCTATCATGACCATTGGTATTTATCCTGCTACTAGTTACTTTTACTCCTGTTTACATGTCTACCACAACCCCTCCAGTACTCCTGTTTACATGTCTACCACAACCCCTCCAGTACTCCTGTTTACATGTCTACCACAATCCCTCCAGTACTCCTGTTTACATGTCTACCACAATCCCTCCAGTACTCCTGTTTACATGTCTACCACAACCCCTCCAGTACTCCTGTTTACATGTCTACCACAATCCCTCCAGTACTCCTGTTTACATGTACATGTCTACCACAATCCCTCCAGTACTCCTGTTTACATGTACATGTCTACCACAATCCCTCCAGTACTCCTGTTTACATGTACATGTCTACCACAACCCCTCCAGTACTCCTGTTTACATGTACATGTCTACCACAACCCCTCCAGTACTCCTGTTTACATGTACATGTCTACCACAATCCCTCCAGTACTCCTGTTTACATGTACATGTCTACCACAATCCCTCCAGTACTCCTGTTTACATGTACATGTCTACCACAACCCCTCCAGTACTCCTGTTTACATGTACATGTCTACCACAACCCCTCCAGTACCCCTGTTTACATGTCTACCACAACCCCTCCAGTACTCCTGTTTACATGTCTACCACAATCCCTCCAGTACTCCTGTTTACATGTACATGTCTACCACAATCCCTCCAGTACTCCTGTTTACATGTACATGTCTACCACAATCCCTCCAGTACACCTGTTTACATGTACATGTCTACCACAATCCCTCCAGTACTCCTGTTTACATGTACATGTCTACCACAACCCCTCCAGTACTCCTGTTTACATGTACATGTCTACCACAACCCCTCCAGTACTCCTGTTTACATGTACATGTCTACCACAATCCCTCCAGTACTCCTGTTTACATGTACATGTCTACCACAATCCCTCCAGTACTCCTGTTTACATGTACATGTCTACCACAATCCCTCCAGTACTCCTGTTTACATGTACATGTCTACCACAATCCCTGCAGTACTCCTGTTTACATGTACATGTCTACCACAACCCCTCCAGTACTCCTGTTTACATGTACATGTCTACCACAATCCCTCCAGTACTCCTGTTTACATGTACATGTCTACCACAACCCCTCCAGTACTCCTGTTTACATGTACATGTCTACCACAACCCCTCCAGTACTCCTGTTTACATGTACATGTCTACCACAATCCCTCCAGTACTCCTGTTTACATGTACATGTCTACCACAATCCCTCCAGTACTCCTGTTTACATGTACATGTCTACCACAACCCCTCCAGTACTCCTGTTTACATGTACATGTCTACCACAACCCCTCCAGTACTCCTGTTTACATGTCTACCACAACCCCTCCAGTACTCCTGTTTACATGTCTACCACAATCCCTCCAGTACTCCTGTTTACATGTCTACCACAATCCCTCCAGTACTCCTGTTTACATGTCTACCACAACCCCTCCAGTACTCCTGTTTACATGTCTACCACAATCCCTCCAGTACTCCTGTTTACATGTCTACCACAACCCCTCCAGTACTCCTGTTTACATGTCTACCACAATCCCTCCAGTACTCCTGTTTACATGTCTACCACAACCCCTCCAGTACTCCTGTTTACATGTACATGTCTACCACAATCCCTCCAGTACTCCTGTTTACATGTACATGTCTACCACAACCCCTCCAGTACTCCTGTTTACATGTCTACCACAATCCCTCCAGTACTCCTGTTTACATGTACATGTCTACCACAATCCCTCCAGTACTCCTGTTTACATGTCTACCACAATCCCTCCAGTACTCCTGTTTACATGTCTACCACAATCCCTCCAGTACTCCTGTTTACATGTCTACCACAATCCCTCCAGTACTCCTGTTTACATGTCTACCACAATCCCTCCAGTACTCCTGTTTACATGTCTACCACAACCCCTCCAGTACTCCTGTTTACATGTACATGTCTACCACAACCCCTCCAGTACTCCTGTTTACATGTCTACCACAACCCCTCCAGTACTCCTGTTTACATGTCTACCACAACCCCTCCAGTACTCCTGTTTACATGTCTACCACAACCCCTCCAGTACTCCTGTTTACATGTACATGTCTACCACAATCCCTCCAGTACTCCTGTTTACATGTCTACCACAACCCCTCCAGTACTCCTGTTTACATGTACATGTCTACCACAATCCCTCCAGTACTCCTGTTTACATGTCTACCACAACCCCTCCAGTACTCCTGTTTACATGTCTACCACAATCCCTCCAGTACTCCTGTTTACATGTCTACCACAACCCCTCCAGTACTCCTGTTTACATGTCTACCACAACCCCTCCAGTACTTCTGTTTACATGTCTACCACAACCCCTCCAGTACTCCTGTTTACATGTCTACCACAATCCCTCCAGTACTCCTGTTTACATGTCTACCACAATCCCTCCAGTACTCCTGTTTACATGTACATGTCTACCACAACCCCTCCAGTACTCCTGTTTACATGTCTACCACAACCCCTCCAGTACTCCTGTTTACATGTCTACCACAACCCCTCCAGTACTCCTGTTTACATGTACATGTCTTCCACAACCCCTCCAGTACTCCTGTTTACATGTCTACCACAACCCCTCCAGTACTCCTGTTTACATGTCTACCACAACCCCTCCAGTACTCCTGTTTACATGTCTACCACAACCCCTCCAGTACTCCTGTTTACATGTCTACCACAACCCCTCCAGTACTCCTTTCTACCACAATCCCTCCAGTACTCCTGTTTACATGTACATGTCTACCACAATCCCTCCAGTACTCCTGTTTACATGTACATGTCTACCACAATCCCTCCAGTACTCCTGTTTACATGTACATGTCTACCACAACCCCTCCAGTACTACTGTTTACATGTCAACCACAATCCCTCCAGTACTCCTGTTTACATGTCTACCACAATCCCTCCAGTACTTCTGTTTACATGTCTACCACAACCCCTCCAGTACTCCTGTTTACATGTACATGTCTACCACAATCCCTCCAGTACTCCTGTTTACATGTACATGTCTACCACAACCCCTCCAGTACTCCTGTTTACATGTCTACCACAATCCCTCCAGTACTCCTGTTTACATGTACATGTCTACCACAACCCCTCCAGTACTCCTGTTTACATGTCTACCACAACCCCTCCAGTACTCCTGTTTACATGTCTACCACAATCCCTCCAGTACTCCTGTTTACATGTACATGTCTACCACAACCCCTCCAGTACTCCTGTTTACATGTCTACCACAACCCCTCCAGTACTCCTGTTTACATGTCTACCACAACCCCTCCAGTACTTCTGTTTACATGTACATGTCTACCACAATCCCTCCAGTACTCCTGTTTACATGTCTACCACAATCCCTCCAGTACTTATGTTTACATGTACAGTACCAGTCAAAAGTTTGTACACACCTGCTCATTCAATTTATTTTACTATTTTCTACATTGTAGAATAATAGTGAAGACATCAAAACTATGAAATAACACATATGGAATCATGTAGTAACCAAAAAATATATATTTTAGATTCTTCAAAGTAGCCACTGTTTGCCTTGACAGCTTTGCACACTCTTGGCATTCTCTCAACCAGCTTCACCTGGAATGCTTTTCCAACAGTCTTGAAGGAGTTTCCATATATGCTGAGCACTTGTTGGCTGCTTTTCCTTCACTCTGCGGTCCAACTCATCGCAAACCATCTCAATTGGGTTGAGGTCGGGTGATTGTGGAGGCCAGGTCATCTGATGCAGCACTCCATCACTCTCCTTCTTGGTCAAATAACCCTTATACAGCCTGGAGGTGTGTTGTGTCATTGTCCTGTTGAAAAACAAATGATATTCCTACTAAGCGCAAACCAGATGGGATGGAATATCGCTGCAGAATGCTGTGGTAGCCATGCTTGTTAAGTGTGCCTTGAATTCTAAATAAATCACAGCAAAGCTCCATCACACCTCCTCCATGCTTCCCGGTGTCACAAAGACACAGTTGGAACCAAAAATCTTCAATATGGACTCATCAGACCAAAGGACAGATTTCCACCGGTCTAATGTCCATTGCTTGTGTTTCTTGGCCCAAGCAAGTCTCTTCTTATTGGTGTCCTTTAGTAGTGGTTTCTTTGTAGCAATTCGACCATGAAGGCCTGATTCACACAGTCTCCTCTAAACAGTTGATGTTGATGTCTGTTACTTGAACTCTTTATTTAGGCTGTAATCTGAGGCTGGTAACTCTAATGAATTTATCCTCTGCAGCAGAGGTAACTCTGGGTCTTCCTTTCATGTGGCGGTCCTCGTGAGAGCCAGTTTCATCATAACGCTTTATGGTTTTTGCGACTGCACTTGAAGTTCTTGAACTGTTCCAAATTGTCTGACCTTCATGTCTTAAAGTAATGGACTGTCATTTATCTTTGCTTATTTGAGCTGTTCTTGCCATAATATGGACTTGGTCTTTTACCAAATAGGGCTATCGTCTGTATACCACTACCTTGTCACAACACAACTGATTGGCTCAAACACAGTAAGAAGGAAAGAAATTCCACAAATTAACAAGGCACACCTGTTAATTGAAATGCATTCCAGGTGACTACCTCATGAAGCTGGTTGAGGGAATGCCAAGAGTGTGCAAAGCTGTCATCAAGGCAAAGGGTGGCTACTTTGAAGAATCTAAAATATATTTTTGGGGTTACTACATGATTCCATGTGTGTTATTTCATAGTTTTGATGTCTTCACTATTCTACAATATAGTAAAAATAATGAGTAACTGTGTCCTAACGTTTTTACTGGTACTGTACATACCTACCTCAATCACTCCAGTAGCCCTGTTAAATGAACATACCTACCTCAATCACTCCAGTAGCCCTGTTAAATGAACATACCTACCTCAATCACTCCAGTAGCCCTGTTAAATGAACATACCTACCTCAATCACTCCAGTAGCCCTGTTAAATGAACATACCTACCTCAATCACTCCAGTAGCCCTGTTAAATGAACATATCTACCTCAATCACTCCAGTAGCCCTGTTAAATGAACATATCTACCTCAATCACTCCAGTAGCCCTGTTAAATGAACATATCTACCTCAATCACTCCAGTAGCCCTGTTAAATGAACATACCTACCTCAATCACTCCAGTAGCCCTGTTAAATGAACATATCTACCTCAATCACTCCAGTAGCCCTGTTAAATGAACATACCTACCTCAATCACTCCAGTAGCCCTGTTAAATGAACATATCTACCTCAATCACTCCAGTAGCCCTGTTAAATGAACATATCTACCTCAATCACTCCAGTAGCCCTGTTAAATGAACATACCTACCTCAATCACTCCAGTAGCCCTGTTAAATGAACATATCTACCTCAATCACTCCAGTAGCCCTGTTAAATGAACATATCTACCTCAATCACTCCAGTAGCCCTGTTAAATGAACATACCTACCTCAATCACTCCAGTAGCCCTGTTAAATGAACATATCTACCTCAATCACTCCAGTAGCCCTGTTAAATGAACATACCTACCTCAATCACTCCAGTAGCCCTGTTAAATGAACATATCTACCTCAATCACTCCAGTAGCCCTGTTAAATGAACATATCTACCTCAATCACTCCAGTAGCCTGCATATTGTAATGATGGTACTGGCATTGACCTTTTTTTCTTCTCGTATTTCACGTTCTTATCTATATCACTACATTTATTGTGCATTGTTGGGCAAGAACTCACAAGTTAAGCATTTCACTGTACTGTTTTACACCTGCTGTATCCTGTGCATTGACAATAAAACGTTGAAACGCACAGACTCACGAACTCCTGTTTGTGTTCAGCCGTACATCGTGGAGATCTGTGACAGTCTGCGAGGGATGATCTTCTGCAAGTTCATAGAGAGGTGAGACAGGGGAGGGGGGTAGAATACATTTGTTGCATACTGGCCAGAGTAATACATTTTTTAATTGTCTCCAGATTTAGAAGAAAGTGCTTTATTATCCATTCATCCATTTGTGTCGAAACGGAAAGGAGTTTCTCCACACTCCCACGGCCAGTAGGCCGGGGACTATTTATTTTATACATGTTTTATTTAACCTTTATTTAACTAGGCTAGTCAGTTAAGAACACATGATTATTTACAATGACGGCCTACCCCGGTCAAACCCGGATGACGCTGGGCCAATTGTGCGCCTCCCTATGGGACTCCCAATCACAGCGGTTGTGATACAGCCTGGATTCGAACCAGGGACTGTAGTGACTGAGATGCAGTGCCTGCGTCACTCCTTCTTTCTGTCTCTCTCTACCTCTCCTCATCTTTCTTTTTTCTCTCTTTCATCAGTGACAAGTTCACTCGTTTCTGCCAGTGGAAGAATGTGGAGCTGAACATCCATGTGAGTTGTATTTTGTATGTGTGGGTGATTTTCTAACTTCCTGTATGGATTGTGGTGATGATTTGCCTGTGAAAGGCCTTTATTCTTATTGCCTACTGTCTGAAGTGTAATATCATGTCAGCTTCTCTCTGTCTTGTTCTCTCTCTCCATCTCGCTCGTTCTACATCTCACTCTCTTATCTCTCTCTCCTCTCTTCAGTTGACGATGAATGACTTCAGTGTCCATCGTATCATTGGTCGAGGGGGTTTCGGGGAGGTGTACGGCTGCAGGAAGGCTGACACCGGCAAGATGTGAGTGGTGCAGGAGCATGAACAATTGCAGAGAAAGAGGGATGGTTAGAGTGGAGAAAATAGACATTCACACAGTAAATGACTGGAGGGGATAAAAGATCCTACAGGAACAGTGGGTTCTCAGCAGTACAGCACCAGTAAGCTGGAAGATGTGTTAATGTGTGTGTGTGTGTGTATATCAGGTATGCCATGAAGTGTTTGGATAAGAAGAGGATCAAGATGAAGCAGGGAGAGACTCTGGCTCTGAACGAGAGAATCATGTTGTCCCTTGTCAGCACAGGGGTGAGTCTGACACACCGCTTCCTGTCTGTACATATGTACATTCACATACACACTACAAGGGAGTATCCTTTTCAGATTGACCTGTCTGACAATATCATTTAAAAACATCTCTTCCCTCTTACTTTCCCTCATCCCCTCCCTCTTTCTCTCTAGGACTGTCCGTTCATAGTGTGTATGACGTACGCCTTCCACACTCCAGACAAACTCTGTTTCATTCTGGATCTGATGAACGGTAAGACTCCTGACCCCTGAAAGGTGGCAGGTGAGACACCAGTCAGCATGAGGAGTCTGATTGTACACGTCCCACTGAGGATCATGTTGAAGTACACGGTCACACAGAATGGGACGGGACATCACTGATGCCTCTGCTCCCTCTGGGCTGACGCGCAACTGACAGTCTCTGACGTGTGTGTGTGTGTGTGTGTGTGTGTGTGTCTGGTTAAGTAGGCTACATCCCCATCTACAGACAATCTCCAATGGATTCAGAACACACACACACACACACACACACACACACACACACACACTGACTGACTGACTATGAATCACATTTAGAGAGCAGTTTACATTTACATTTTAGTCATTTAGCAGACGCTCTTATCCAGAGCGACTTACAGTGAAAACATACATTTCATGCATTTTTTTGTTTGTACTAGCCCCCCGTGGGAATTGAATCCACAACCCTGGCGTTGCACACACCATGCTGGCGTTGCAAACACCATGCTCTACCAACTGAGCCACAGGGAGGCCAAGTTAACTAACACACACACACACTGACCATGGATCACATTTAGACAGCAGTTAACACAATGACTGAGCTATCGATTAGACTACAGCTCTAAACATACACTGATGTCAATATGTGTGCTGTGTTATCCTGAGTGTGTGTCTCAGGGGGAATCTAGATCATGTTGATCGAGTCATACTTCTTATTGTGTCCTGCTGACTCGCCCCTGCGACGGTTACAGTCAGTGACGTGTATTAACTGTGTGTGTGAAGGGACGGTTACAGTCAGTGACGTGTATTAACTGTGTGTAGGAGGGGACGGTTACAGTCAGTGACGTGTATTAACTGTGTGTGTGTGAAGGGACGGTTACAGTCAGTGACGTGTATTAACTGTGTGTGTGTGTGAAGGGACGTTACAGTCAGTGACGTGTATTAACTGTGTGTGTGTGAAGGGACGTTACAGTCAGTGACGTGTATTAACTGTGTGTGTGTGAAGGGACGGTTACAGTCAGTGACGTGTATTAACTGTGTGTAGGAGGGGACGGTTACAGTCAGTGACGTGTATTAACTGTGTGTAGGAGGGGACGGTTACAGTCAGTGACGTGTATTAACTGTGTGTGTAGGAAGGGACGGTTACAGTCAGTGACGTGTATTAACTGTGTGTGTGTGTGAAGGGACGGTTACAGTCAGTGACGTGTATTAACTGTGTGTGTAGGAAGGGACGGTTACAGTCAGTGACGTGTATTAACTGTGTGTGTAGGAGGGGACGGTTACAGTCAGTGACGTGTATTAACTGTGTGTGTGTAGGAGGGGACGGTTACAGTCAGTGACGTGTATTAACTGTGTGTGTAGGAAGGGACGGTTACAGTCAGTGACGTGTATTAACTGTGTGTGTGTAGGAGGGGACGGTTACAGTCAGTGACGTGTATTAACTGTGTGTGTAGGAAGGGACGGTTACAGTCAGTGACGTGTATTAACTGTGTGTGTGTGAAGGGACGGTTACAGTCAGTGACGTGTATTAACTGTGTGTGTGTGAAGGGACGGTTACAGTCAGTGACGTGTATTAACTGTGTGTGTGTGTGAAGGGACGTTACAGTCAGTGACGTGTATTAACTGTGTGTGTGTGAAGGGACGGTTACAGTCAGTGACGTGTATTAACTGTGTGTGTGTGAAGGGACGGTTACAGTCAGTGACGTGTATTAACTGTGTGTGTAGGAAGGGACGGTTACAGTCAGTGACGTGTATTAACTGTGTGTGTAGGAAGGGACGGTTACAGTCAGTGACGTGTATTAACTGTGTGTGTGTAGGAGGGGACGGTTACAGTCAGTGACGTGTATTAACTGTGTGTGAAGGAGGGGACGGTTACAGTCAGTGACGTGTATTAACTGTGTGTGTGTAGGAGGGGACGGTTACAGTCAGTGACGTGTATTAACTGTGTGTGTGTGAAGGGACGTTACAGTCAGTGACGTGTATTAACTGTGTGTGTAGGAGGGGACGGTTACAGTCAGTGACGTGTATTAACTGTGTGTGTGTGAAGGGACGGTTACAGTCAGTGACGTGTATTAACTGTGTGTGTGTAGGAGGGGACGGTTACAGTCAGTGACGTGTATTAACTGTGTGTGTAGGAGGGGACGGTTACAGTCAGTGACGTGTATTAACTGTGTGTGTGTGAAGGGACGGTTACAGTCAGTGACGTGTATTAACTGTGTGTAGGAGGGGACGGTTACAGTCAGTGACGTGTATTAACTGTGTGTAGGAGGGGACGGTTACAGTCAGTGACGTGTATTAACTGTGTGTAGGAGGGGACGGTTACAGTCAGTGACGTGTATTAACTGTGTGTAGGAGGGGACGGTTACAGTCAGTGACGTGTATTAACTGTGTGTAGGAGGGGACGGTTACAGTCAGTGACGTGTATTAACTGTGTGTAGGAAGGGACGGTTACAGTCAGTGACGTGTATTAACTGTGTGTAGGAGGGGACGGTTACAGTCAGTGACGTGTATTAACTGTGTGTAGGAGGGGACGGTTACAGTCAGTGACGTGTATTAACTGTGTGTAGGAGGGGACGGTTACAGTCAGTGACGTGTATTAACTGTGTGTAGGAAGGGACGGTTACAGTCAGTGACGTGTATTAACTGTGTGTGTAGGAAGGGACGGTTACAGTCAGTGACGTGTATTAACTGTGTGTAGGAGGGGACGGTTACAGTCAGTGACGTGTATTAACTGTGTGTAGGAGGGGACGGTTACAGTCAGTGACGTGTATTAACTGTGTGTGTAGGAGGGGACGGTTACAGTCAGTGACGTGTATTAACTGTGTGTGAAGGAGGGGACGGTTACAGTCAGTGACGTGTATTAACTGTGTGTGTGTGAAGGGACGGTTACAGTCAGTGACGTGTATTAACTGTGTGTGTGTGAAGGGACGGTTACAGTCAGTGACGTGTATTAACTGTGTGTGTGTGAAGGGACGGTTACAGTCAGGGACGTGTATTAACTGTGTGTGTGTGAAGGGACGGTTACAGTCAGTGACGTGTATTAACTGTGTGTGTGTGAAGGGACGGTTACAGTCAGTGACGTGTATTAACTGTGTGTGTGTGAAGGGACGGTTACAGTCAGTGACGTGTATTAACTGTGTGTGTAGGAAGGGACGGTTACAGTCAGTGACGTGTATTAACTGTGTGTGTGTGAAGGGACGGTTACAGTCAGTGACGTGTATTAACTGTGTGTGTGTGAAGGGACGGTTACAGTCAGTGACGTGTATTAACTGTGTGTGTGTAGGAGGGGACGGTTACAGTCAGTGACGTGTATTAACTGTGTGTGTGTGAAGGGACGGTTACAGTCAGTGACGTGTATTAACTGTGTGTGTGTGAAGGGACGGTTACAGTCAGTGACGTGTATTAACTGTGTGTGTGTAGGAGGGGACGGTTACAGTCAGTGACGTGTATTAACTGTGTGTGTAGGAAGGGACGGTTACAGTCAGTGACGTGTATTAACTGTGTGTGTGAAGGGACGGTTACAGTCAGTGACGTGTATTAACTGTGTGTGTGAAGGGACGGTTACAGTCAGTGACGTGTATTAACTGTGTGTGTGTAGGAGGGGACGGTTACAGTCAGTGACGTGTATTAACTGTGTGTGTGTGAAGGGACGGTTACAGTCAGTGACGTGTATTAACTGTGTGTGTAGGAAGGGACGGTTACAGTCAGTGACGTGTATTAACTGTGTGTGTGTAGGAAGGGACGGTTACAGTCAGTGACGTGTATTAACTGTGTGTGTGTGAAGGGACGGTTACAGTCAGTGACGTGTATTAACTGTGTGTGCGTGAAGGGACGGTTACAGTCAGTGACGTGTATTAACTGTGTGTGTAGGAGGGGACGGTTACAGTCAGTGACGTGTATTAACTGTGTGTGTGTGAAGGGACGGTTACAGTCAGTGACGTGTATTAACTGTGTGTGTGTGAAGGGACGGTTACAGTCAGTGACGTGTATTAACTGTGTGTGTAGGAAGGGACGGTTACAGTCAGTGACGTGTATTAACTGTGTGTGAAGGGACGGTTACAGTCAGTGACGTGTATTAACTGTGTGTGTGTGAAGGGACGGTTACAGTCAGTGACGTGTATTAACTGTGTGTGTGTGAAGGGACGGTTACAGTCAGTGACGTGTATTAACTGTGTGTGTGTAGGAAGGGACGGTTACAGTCAGTGACGTGTATTAACTGTGTGTGTGTGAAGGGACGGTTACAGTCAGTGACGTGTATTAACTGTGTGTGTGTGAAGGGACGGTTACAGTCAGTGACGTGTATTAACTGTGTGTGAAGGAGGGGACGGTTACAGTCAGTGACGTGTATTAACTGTGTGTAGGAAGGGACGGTTACAGTCAGTGACGTGTATTAACTGTGTGTAGGAGGGGACGGTTACAGTCAGTGACGTGTATTAACTGTGTGTGTGTGAAGGGACGGTTACAGTCAGTGACGTGTATTAACTGTGTGTGTAGGAAGGGACGGTTACAGTCAGTGACTTGTATTAACTGTGTGTGTGTGAAGGGACGGTTACAGTCAGTGACGTGTATTAACTGTGTGTGTAGGAAGGGACGGTTACAGTCAGTGACGTGTATTAACTGTGTGTAGGAAGGGACGGTTACAGTCAGTGACGTGTATTAACTGTGTGTGAAGGAGGGGACGGTTACAGTCAGTGACGTGTATTAACTGTGTGTAGGAGGGGACGGTTACAGTCAGTGACGTGTATTAACTGTGTGTAGGAGGGGACGGTTACAGTCAGTGACGTGTATTAACTGTGTGTAGGAAGGGACGGTTACAGTCAGTGACGTGTATTAACTGTGTGTGTGTGAAGGGACGGTTACAGTCAGTGACGTGTATTAACTGTGTGTGTAGGAAGGGACGGTTACAGTCAGTGACGTGTATTAACTGTGTGTGTGTAGGAGGGGACGGTTACAGTCAGTGACGTGTATTAACTGTGTGTGTAGGAAGGGACGGTTACAGTCAGTGACGTGTATTAACTGTGTGTGTAGGAAGGGACGGTTACAGTCAGTGACGTGTATTAACTGTGTGTAGGAGGGGACGGTTACAGTCAGTGACGTGTATTAACTGTGTGTAGGAAGGGACGGTTACAGTCAGTGACGTGTATTAACTGTGTGTGTAGGAAGGGACGGTTAGTCAGTGACGTGTATTAACTGTGTGTAGGAGGGGACGGTTACAGTCAGTGACGTGTATTAACTGTGTGTGTAGGAGGGGACGGTTACAGTCAGTGACGTGTATTAACTGTGTGTGTGTAGGAGGGGACGGTTACAGTCAGTGACGTGTATTAACTGTGTGTGTGTGAAGGGACGGTTACAGTCAGTGACCTGTATTAACTGTGTGTGTGTGAAGGGACGGTTACAGTCAGTGACGTGTATTAACTGTGTGTGTGTAGGAAGGGACGGTTACAGTCAGTGACGTGTATTAACTGTGTGTGTAGGAAGGGACGGTTAGTCAGTGACGTGTATTAACTGTGTGTGTGTAGGAGGGGACGGTTACAGTCAGTGACGTGTATTAACTGTGTGTGTAGGAAGGGACGGTTACAGTCAGTGACGTGTATTAACTGTGTGTAGGAGGGGACGGTTACAGTCAGTGACGTGTATTAACTGTGTGTAGGAGGGGACGGTTACAGTCAGTGACGTGTATTAACTGTGTGTAGGAAGGGACGGTTACAGTCAGTGACGTGTATTAACTGTGTGTGTGTGAAGGGACGGTTACAGTCAGTGACGTGTATTAACTGTGTGTGTAGGAAGGGACGGTTACAGTCAGTGACGTGTATTAACTGTGTGTAGGAAGGGACGGTTACAGTCAGTGACGTGTATTAACTGTGTGTGTGTGAAGGGACGGTTACAGTCAGTGACGTGTATTAACTGTGTGTGTGTGAAGGGACGGTTACAGTCAGTGACCTGTATTAACTGTGTGTGTGTGAAGGGACGGTTACAGTCAGTGACGTGTATTAACTGTGTGTGTGTGAAGGGACGGTTACAGTCAGTGACGTGTATTAACTGTGTGTGTGTGAAGGGACGGTTACATTCAGTGACGTGTATTAACTGTGTGTGTGTAGGAAGGGACGGTTACAGTCAGTGACGTGTATTAACTGTGTGTAGGAAGGGACGGTTACAGTCAGTGACGTGTATTAACTGTGTGTGTAGGAGGGGACGGTTACAGTCAGTGACGTGTATTAACTGTGTGTAGGAGGGGACGGTTACAGTCAGTGACGTGTATTAACTGTGTGTGTGTGAAGGGACGGTTACAGTCAGTGACGTGTATTAACTGTGTGTGTAGGAGGGGACGGTTACAGTCAGTGACGTGTATTAACTGTGTGTGTAGGAAGGGACGGTTACAGTCAGTGACGTGTATTAACTGTGTGTAGGAGGGGACGGTTACAGTCAGTGACGTGTATTAACTGTGTGTGTAGGAGGGGACGGTTACAGTCAGTGACGTGTATTAACTGTGTGTGTGTAGGAGGGGACGGTTACAGTCAGTGACGTGTATTAACTGTGTGTGTGTGAAGGGACGGTTACAGTCAGTGACGTGTATTAACTGTGTGTGTAGGAAGGGACGGTTACAGTCAGTGACGTGTATTAACTGTGTGTGTAGGAAGGGACGGTTACAGTCAATGACGTGTATTAACTGTGTGTGTGTGAAGGGACGGTTACAGTCAGTGACGTGTATTAACTGTGTGTGTAGGAAGGGACGGTTACAGTCAGTGACGTGTATTAACTGTGTGTGTGTGAAGGGACGGTTACAGTCAGTGACGTGTATTAACTGTGTGTGTGTGAAGGGACGGTTACAGTCAGTGACGTGTATTAACTGTGTGTGTGTAGGAGGGGACGGTTACAGTCAGTGACGTGTATTAACTGTGTGTAGGAAGGGACGGTTACAGTCAGTGACGTGTATTAACTGTGTGTGTGTAGGAGGGGACGGTTACAGTCAGTGACGTGTATTAACTGTGTGTGTGTGAAGGGACGGTTACAGTCAGTGACGTGTATTAACTGTGTGTGTGTAGGAGGGGACGGTTACAGTCAGTGACGTGTATTAACTGTGTGTGTGTGAAGGGACGGTTACAGTCAGTGACGTGTATTAACTGTGTGTAGGAAGGGACGGTTACAGTCAGTGACGTGTATTAACTGTGTGTGTGTGAAGGGACGGTTACAGTCAGTGACGTGTATTAACTGTGTGTGTGTAGGAAGGGACGGTTACAGTCAGTGACGTGTATTAACTGTGTGTGTGTGAAGGGACGGTTACAGTCAGTGACGTGTATTAACTGTGTGTGTGTAGGAAGGGACGGTTACAGTCAGTGACGTGTATTAACTGTGTGTAGGAAGGGACGGTTACAGTCAGTGACGTGTATTAACTGTGTGTAGGAAGGGACGGTTACAGTCAGTGACGTGTATTAACTGTGTGTGTGTGAAGGGACGGTTACAGTCAGTGACGTGTATTAACTGTGTGTGAAGGAGGGGACGGTTACAGTCAGTGACGTGTATTAACTGTGTGTGTGTGAAGGGACGGTTACAGTCAGTGACGTGTATTAACTGTGTGTGTGTGAAGGGACGGTTACAGTCAGTGACGTGTATTAACTGTGTGTGAAGGAGGGGACGGTTACAGTCAGTGACGTGTATTAACTGTGTGTGTGTAGGAAGGGACGGTTACAGTCAGTGACGTGTATTAACTGTGTGTGTGTGAAGGGACGGTTACAGTCAGTGACGTGTATTAACTGTGTGTGAAGGAAGGGACGGTTACAGTCAGTGACGTGTATTAACTGTGTGTGAAGGAGGGGACGGTTACAGTCAGTGACGTGTATTAACTGTGTGTGTGTAGGAGGGGACGGTTACAGTCAGTGACGTGTATTAACTGTGTGTGTAGGAAGGGACGGTTACAGTCAGTGACGTGTATTAACTGTGTGTGTGTGAAGGGACGGTTACAGTCAGTGACGTGTATTAACTGTGTGTGTAGGAAGGGACGGTTACAGTCAGTGACGTGTATTAACTGTGTGTAGGAAGGGACGGTTACAGTCAGTGACGTGTATTAACTGTGTGTGTAGGAGGGGACCTACACTACCACCTGTCTCAGCACGGTGTGTTCAGTGAGAAGGAGATGCGTTTCTACGCAGCAGAGATCATCCTGGGACTAGAACACATGCACAACCGCTTCGTCGTCTACAGAGACCTCAAGGTAGGACTCTCCATAGACCTTTTCCTCACCTCCCCTCTTTCTAGTTGTTCTGTCTAGAGACCTGACTGCTGTATCTCTCTCTCGCTCTCTCTCTCGTTATTACAGTCTGCAGAATCAGAGAGCAGCTTTATTACTAGTAATAAACACATTTCTCATGGGAAGGCTTCTTAGGAAATATAACGTGCACAGGCCGTTTTGGGACAGAATAGTTTGTGTGTGTTATCAGCTGGGTCAAATGGCTGAAGATAAGCAGTATACTTCCTGTAAAGGGAGAGATGCCACTCTAAATTCAAATGTTTTCATGTCTGTTGATCAAGTTAGAAACAGAGGTTCTGCTATGGTGTGCTGGCTGGCCCACTAATGGAAGATATTACATTTGTTGACCTCTAGTCTAACTCTCGCTGTCTTCATGTCACAGCCTAGTTCTTCTAAAGTTATTGGTTGTTTCCTACGTTGTTATCAATGTCAATAACCTCTTCCTGTATGCCCGCCCCTTCTCTCTCTCTCTCAGCCTGCTAACATCCTATTGGATGAGCATGGTCATGTGCGTATCTCAGACCTGGGTCTGGCCTGTGACTTCTCTAAGAAGAAACCTCACGCCAGCGTGTAAGTACGCAGCCCTACAACCGTGCCCCTGTTGTGTTGAGGATCCTGACCATGGGTGTGTGTCTGATACTAACGGTCCCCTGGTGTGTGACAGTGGTACCCATGGATACATGGCCCCAGAGGTGCTTCAGAAGGGGACAGCGTACGACAGCAGTGCTGACTGGTTCTCCCTGGGCTGCATGCTCTTCAAGCTGCTCAGAGGGTAAGCCCTCTCAAATTTGGGGAAATGACACTCTAATTTTCTATATTTTTTACATTTTGTCAGGAAATGCAGCTCTGTCTCAGGTTCTGCTGTTGTGCAGTGGTTGCACATCTCTCTCTGTGTGTTTGATGTGGATTGTGTAAATGCCAGTGGTCTGGGCTCAGTAGGTCACACTTCAGAGGCAGGCAGGCAGCTGGGTTTAGGGGCCCGTAACGATTGCTAGGTATGGTGTGAAGTGAGGGACTGAGAAAGAGGGGGAGGGAGGTTGTGTGTGTGTGTGTGTGTGTGTGTGTGTGTGTGTGTGTGTGTGTGTGTGTGTGTGTGTGTGTGTGTGTCAGTGTGTTTGAACACTTCAAAGACGAGAGAGAGACCAACCAAGGAGGGCCAACAGCAGCACCTAGATATTCTGCACAGATTCTGCCAGACCTGGGCCCTGACAGTAAATCTCAGTAAGACCAAAAATAATGGTGTTCCAAAAAAGGTCCAGTCGCCAGGAACACAAATACAAATTCCATCTAGACACCGTTGCCCTAGAGCACACAAAAAACTATACATACCTCAGCCTAAACATCAGCGCCACAGGTAACTTCCACAAAGCTGTGAATGATCTGAGAAACAAGGCAAGAAAGTCCTTCTATGCCATCAAAAGGAACATAAAATTCGACATACCAATTAAGATCTGGCTAAAAATATTTGAATCAGTTATAGAACCCATTGCCCTTTATGGTTGTGAGATCTGGGTTCCGCTCACCAACCAAGAATTCACAAAATGGGACAAACACCAAATTGAGACTCTGCATGCAGAATTCTGCAAAAATATCTTCTGTGTACAACGTAGAACACCAAATAATGCATGCAGAGCAGAATTAGGCCGATACTCGCTAATTATCAAAATCCAGAAAAGAGACGTTAAATTCTACAAGCACCTAAAAGGAAGCGATTCCCAAACCTTCCATAACAAAGCCATCACCTACAGAGAGATGAACCTGGAGAAGAGTCCCCTAAGCAAGATGGTCCTGGGGCTCTGTTCACAAACACAAACACACCCCACAGAGCCCCAGGACAGCAGCACAATTAGACCCAACCAAATCATGAGAGAACAAAAAGATAATTACTTGACACATTGGAAAGAATTAACAAAAATACAGAGGCAACTAGAATGCTATTTGGCCCTAAACAGAGAGTACACAGTGGCAGAATACCTGAACACTGTGACTGACCCAAACTTAAGGAAAGCTTTGACTATGTACAGACTCAGTGACCATAGCCTTGCTATTGAGAAAGGCCACCGTAGGCAGACCTGGCTCTCAAGAGAAGACAGGCTATGTGCACACTGCCCACAAAATGAGGTGGAAACTGAGCTGTACTTCCTAACCTCCTGCCCAAATGTATGACCATATTAGAGACACATATTTCCCACAGATTACACAGATCCACAAAGAATTTGAAAACAAACCCGATTTTGATAAACTCCCATATCTACTGGGTGAAATACCACAGTGTTCCATCACAGCAGAAAGATGTGACCTGTTGCCAGAAGAAAAGGGAAACCAGTGAAGAACAAACACCATTGTAAATACAACCCATATTTATGCTTATTTATTTTCCCTTTTGTACTTTAACCATTTGTACATTGTTACAACACTGTATATAGACATAATATGACATTTGTAATGTCTTTATTATTTTGAAACTTCTGTGAGTGTAATGTTTACTGTTCATTTTTATTGTTTATTTCACTTTTGTATATTATCTACCTCACTTGCTTGGCAATGTTAACATATGTTTCCCATGCCAATAAAGCCCCTTGAATTGAAATGAAATTAATTGAATTAAATTGATATACATGCGATCTGCTGAGGACTAGCTTGTCAATGTGACATCACTCACATGACTTGGTTCACTGTTTCACCGTTTCCCTCCCTCCTTCCCTCCTTCCCTCTACAGTAACACTAACAGCCTTCTCTGTTCTCTCTCTAGACACAGTCCCTTCAGACAGCACAAGACCAAAGACAAACATGAGATTGACCGGATGACGCTCACTATGGTAAGGCCTCCTTATGCGCACACACACACACGATGATAGATCTTTGTGTACACTACAGTGTGCACACACGTTTTTACGTGCACTGAAGCGCACACACACTCATTGAGATGTCCTTATGCGCACTAAAACACACAGCATGTGGTTAGTCCATGTTGACACAAAACAGAATTATTCATACCCCTTGATTTATTCCACATGTTGTTACAGCCTGAATTCAAAATGGATTAAATATATATTTTTTTTAAAATGTTTGCCAATTTATTTTACCATGAAATACAGAAATATCTCATTTACATAAGTATTCACACCCCTGAGTGAGTACTTTGTAGCACCTTTGGCAGCGATTACATCTGTGAGTCTCTCTGGGTACGTCTAAGAGCTGTCCACACCTGGATTGTGCAACATTTCCCCATCTATTATTTTCTAAATCCTTCAAGCTCTGTCAAATTGGTTGGTGATCATTGTTAGATAACCATTTTCAGGTCTTGCCATAGATGTTCAAGTAGATTTAAGTCAAAACTATAACTCGGCCACTCAGGAACATTCACTGTCTTCTTGGTAAGCAACTCCAGTGTAGATTTATCAAAACTGTAACTCGGCCACTTTTGATTATTGTCTTGGTAAGCAACTCCAGTGCAGATTTGCCCTTGTGTTTTAGGTTATTGTCCTGCTGAAAGGTGAATTCTTTTCCCAGTGTCTGGTGGAAAGCAGACTAAACCAGGATTTCCTCTAGGGCCTTGTCTGTGCTTAGCAACGTTCCATTTCTTATTTTATCCTGATAAACTCCCCAGACCTTACTGATTACAAACATACCCGTAACATTATCAAATCAAATTTTATTTGTCACATACACATGGTTAGCAGATGTTAATGTGAGTGTAGTGAAATGCTTGTGCTTCTAGTTCCGACCGTGCAGTAATATCTAACAAGTAATCTAACCTAACAATTTCACAACAACTACCTTATACACACAAGTGTAGGAATGAATATGAATATGTACATAAAAATATATGAATGAGCGATGGCCGAACGGCATAGGCAAGATGCAGTAGATGGTATAGAGTACAGTATATACATACGATATTAGTAATGTAGGGTATGTAAACATTGTGTAAAGTGGCATTGTTTAAAGTGGCTAGTGATACATTTATTACATCAATTTTTTCATTATTAAAGTGGCTAGAGATTGAGTCAGTATGTTGGCAGCAGCCACTCAATGTTAGTGAAGGCTGTTTAACAGTCTGATGGCCTTGAGATAGAAGCTGTTTTTCAGTCTCTCGGTTCCAGCTTTGATGCACCTGTACTGACCTCGCCTTCTGGATGGTAGCGGGGTGAACAGGCAGTGGCTCGGGTGGTTGTTGTCCTTGATGATCTTTTCCTGTGACATCGGGTGGTGTAGGTGTCCTGGAGGGCAGGTAGTTTGCCCCCGGTGATGCGTTGTGCAGACCTCACTACCCTCTGGAGAGCCTTACGGTTGTGGGCGGAGCAGCTGCCGTACCAGGCGGTGATACAGCCCGACAGGATGCTCTCGATTGTGCATCTGTAAAAGTTTGTGAGTGTTTTTGGTGACAAGCCGAATTTCTTCAGCCTCCTGAGGCTGTTTCCTTAAGTCCACGATCATCTCCTTTGTTTTGTTGACATTGAGTGTGAGGTTATTTTCCTGACACCACACTCCGAGGGCCCTCACCTCCTCCCTGTAGGCCATCTCGTCGTTGTTGGTAATCAAGCCACTGTAGTGACTACCACTGTAGTGTCATCTGCAAACTTGATGATTGAGTTGGAGGCGTGCATGGCCACGCAGTCATGGGTGAACAGGGAGTACAGGAGAGGGCTGAGAACGCACCCTTGTGGGGCCCCAGTGTTGAGGATCAGCGGAGTGGAGATGTTGTTACCTACCCTCACCACCTGGGGGCGGCCCTTCAGGAAGTCCAGGACCCAGTTGCACAGGGCGGGGTCGAGACCCAGCTTAATGACGCGTTTGGAGGGTACTATGGTGTTAAATGCTGAGCTGTAGTCAATGAACAGCATTCTTACATAGGTATTCCTCTTTTCCAGATGGGTTAGGGCAGTGTGATGGCGATTGCGTCGTCAGTGGACCTATTCAGGCGGTAAGCAAGTTGGAGTGGGTCTAGGGTGTCAGGTAGGGTGGAGGTGATATGGTCCTTGACTAGTCTCTCAAAGCACTTCATGATGACGAAGTGAGTGCTACAGGCCAGTAGTCATTTAGTTCAGTTACCTTTGCTTTCTTTGGAACAGGAACAATGGTGGCCCTCTTGAAGCATGTGGGAACAGCAGACTGGGATAAGGATTGATTGAATATGTCTGTAAACACACCAGCCAGCTGGTCTGCACATGCTCTGAGAACGTGGCTGGGGATGCCGTCTGGGCCGGCAGCCTTGCGAGGGTTAACACGTTTAAATGTTTTACTCACGTTGGCCACCTGAGAAGGAGAGCCCGCAGGTTTTGGTAGCGGGCCGTGTCAGTGGCACTGTATTGTCCTCAAAGCGAGCAAAGAAGTTGTTTAATTTGTCTCGGAGCAAGACGTTGGTGTCCGCGGCAGGGCTGGTTTGCTTTTTGTAGTCTGTGATTGACTGTAGACCCTGCCACATACCTCTCATGTCTGAGCCGTTGAATAGCTTGTTTGATTGCCTTGCAGACGGAATAGCTACACTGTTTGTATTCGGTCATGTTTCCGGTCACCTCGCCCTGATTAAAAGCAGTGGTTCACTCTTTCAGTTTTGCCCGAATGCTGCCATCAATCCACGGTTTCTGGTTGGGGAATGTTTTAATAGACGCTGGTGGGTACAACATCACTGATGCACTTGCTAATAAACTTGCTCACCGAATCAGCGTATTCATCAATGTTGTTGTTCGTTGTTATGGGGAACATATCCCAGTCCACGTGATCGAAGCAATCTTGACGCGTGGAATCCGATTCGTCGGACCAGCGTTGAACAGACCTGAGCGCGGGTGCTTCCTGTTTTAGTCTCTGTCTATAGGCTGGGAGCAACAAAATGGAGTCGTGGTCAGCTTTTCCGGAAAGAGGGTGGGGGCGGGCCTTATATGTGTCGCGAAAGTCAGAATGACGATGATCCAGGCTTTTACCAGCCCGGGTTGTGCAATCAATATGCTGATAGAATTTAGGGAGCCTTGTTTTCAGATTAGCCTTGTTTTCAGATTAGCCTGTTAAAATCCCCAGCTACAATAAATGCAGCCTCAGGATATGTGGTTTCCAGTTTACATAGAGTCCAATGAAGTTCTTTCAGGGCCGTCGATGTGTCTGCTTGGGGGGGAATATACACGACTGTGATTATGATCGAAGTGAATTCTCTTGGTAGATAATGTGGTCGGCATTTGATTGTGAGGAATTCTAAGTCAGGTGAACAAAAGGACTTGAGTTCCTGTGTGTTATGATCACACCACGTCTCGTTAATCATAAGGCATACACCCCCACCCTTCTTCTTACCAGAGAGATGCTTGTTTCTGTCGGCGCGATGCGTGAAGAAACCAGCTGGCTGTACCCACTCCGATAGCATGTCTCGAGTGAGCCACGTTTCCGTGAAACAAAGAACGTTAGTCTCTGATGTCTCTCTGGAAGG
This sequence comes from Salmo trutta, assembly GCF_901001165.1. Classification (NCBI taxonomy): domain Eukaryota; kingdom Metazoa; phylum Chordata; class Actinopteri; order Salmoniformes; family Salmonidae; genus Salmo; species Salmo trutta. The sequence goes on from NC_042979.1 coordinate 30,424,807, forward strand.
CAACCCTTGCTCAGATTTCGTCTACCTTGTTGTCAAGAGACTGGACGTTGGCGAGTAGTATGCTCGGGAGCGGTGCGCGATGTGCCCGTCTACGGAGCCGGACCAGAAGACCGCTCCGTCTGCCCCTTCTACGGCGCTGTTGTTTTGGGTCACCGGCTGGGATCCGATCCATTGTCCTGGGTGGTGGTCCAAACAGAGGATCCGCTTCGGGAAAGTCGTATTCCTGGTCGTAATGTTGGTGAGTTGACGTTGCTCTTATATCCAATAGTTCCTCCCGACTGTATGTAGTAAAACCTAAGATTACCTGGGGTAACAATGTAAGAAATAACACATAAAAAAAAAAAAAATGCTGCATAGTTTCCTAGGAACGCGAAGTGAGGCGGCCATCTCTGTCGGCTCCGGAAACTGATCCGTACTGATGCAGCCACCACTATGCAAGGAACGCGAAGTACTGATGCAGCCACCACTATGCTAGGAACGCGAAGCGAGGCGGCCATCTCTGTCGGCGCCGGAAACTGATCCGTACTGATGCAGCCACCACTATGCTTGAAAATATGGAGAGTGGTACTCAGTAATGTGGTGGTGTATTGGATTTGACCCGAACGTAACACTTTGTATTCAGGACTAAAAGTGAATTGCTTTGCCACATTTTTTGCAGTATTACTTTGACATTGTAGTAATTTAGCAGACTGTTCTCCAGAAGGACTTTAGTTAGTGCATCTTAAGATTGCTAGGCGGGACAACCACATATCACAGTCATAGTAATTACATTTTTCCTCAATACATGAACCAAAACAGTAAAGTATGAGTGTTAGTTCAAGAAGGGTGGGTACTTTAGTGCCTTTTTGGAATATTTTTTATTCCGTACCGGCTTCCTTTTCACTCTGTCATTTAGGTTAGTATTGTGGAGTAACTACAATGTTGTTGATCCATCCTCAGTAATCTCCTATCACAGCCATTAAACGCTGTAAATGTTTTAAAGTCACCATTGTCCTCGCAGCAACTGATTCAGGAAGGACACCTGTATCTTTGTAGTGATTGGGTGTATTGATACGCCATCCAAAGTGTAATTAATAACTTCACTCTGCTCAAAGGGGATTTTCAATGTCTGCTTTTTTATTTTGTTTATCTATCAATTAGGTGCCCTTCTTTAGAGGCATTGGAAAACCTCCCTGGTCTTTGTGGTTGAGTCTGTTTTAAATTCACTGCTCGACCTTACAGATAATTGTATGTGTGGGATACAGAGATGAGGGAGTCATTCAAAATTCATGTTAAACTCTATTATTGTCCATGCAACTTATTATGTGACTTGTTAAGCACATGTTTACTCCTAAATGTATTTAGGCTTGCCATTACAAAGGGTTTGAAAACATTCACTCAAGACATTTCAACTTGACATTTTTTATTCATTTGGAAAAGAAAATAATCCACTGACATTATGGGGTATTGTGTGTAGGCTAGTGACAAAACATCTGTTTAATCCATTTTGAATTCAGATTGTAACACAACAACATGTCTAAAGTCTAGGGATGTGAATACTGTCTGAAGGCCCTGTACACGCATAATAAGGATTTATCCTTCAATACACTGAAGCAAAATCGCACACACACCCTCAAAGCATTACATATCCTGGAGATATAATCTTCACAGTTGTTGCAGAAACCTCCTCCTGCCAAGTCTGTATCATAATGACCAGGGAATCAGAGAGAGGCAGGGGAGGGAGAATTCAGAAGAGGTTCTGGCAGGAAAGAGGGTGAATTTGCATCCTTACTTTGCATCCCTCTCTCTGCCTGCTACAAACAGCATCAGATTACACCATAGAGGGAGCGTCCTGAGTGGTGCAGTGGTCTAAGGCACTGCATCGCAGTACTAGCTGTGCCACTAGAGATCCTGGCTCGAGTCCAGGCTCTGTCGCAGCCGGCCGCGACCGGGGTGGCGCACAATTAGTCCAGCGTCGTCCGGGTTAGGGGAGGGTTTGGCCGGCAGGGATCCTGTCGCACACTAGCGACTCCTGTGGCAGGCTGGGCGCAATGCACGCTGACACGGTCGCCAGGTGTATGGCGTTTCCTCCGTCACATTGGTGCGGCTGGCTTCCGGGTTAAGCGAGCATTGTGCCAAGAAGCTTGGCTGGGTTGTGTTTCGAAGGACGCACGGCTCTCGACCTTCGCCTCTCCCGAATCCGTATGGTAGTTGCAGCGATGGGATTAACTACTAATTAGATACCATGAAATTAGGGAGAAAGAAAGTCATAGAGGGTGTGTCCCCTAGCATAGACTACGAGGGGAGGCCTAGACCAGCCGTGCCAAACCCTCTTGAGAAGCTACCCTCCCGCAGGGTTTTGTTGCAGCTACTCCTCAGGACCACGATTAGCTGGATCAGGTGTTAGAGCAGGGCTGGAACCAAAACCTGCACATGTGGTAGTTCTCCTTGAAGAGGGCTGGTCACCCCTGGTCTTGACTAGAGTATGTCTACTGTAGAAGACTATGGAGTATCAGAGCAGAAAGAACACCCCTCTGTTAGGAGGGGCTAAACAAGGAAAGTATTGTCAATCGAGATTAAATCAGATTAGGTTTTAATCCAGCCACTTAATCTGATTAATCTATATAATCCCTGTTAGGAATTCTGATTGAATGGTTTTATTAGATAAATGATCACCACCAAAGTTAGAGGGCTTGGAATGAGTGTTATAGAGGAGGACTGTGGACATACTATAGAACAAGGAATGATGGATTTCACATCCTCTTCTTCCCTCTCAATTTTCAATACATATTGAATAAACTTTATTGTCATGATAAATCAAGTCAGTATTTTATCTTGTTAAAGCAGGAAATGAGACTAATCTCCTCCTCTTTCTCTCTCTCTCCTCTCCGTAGAACGTGGAGTTGCCAGACTCGTTCTCTGTAGAGCTGAAGGGTCTATTGGAGGGTCTGCTGCAGAGAGACGTGGTGAAAAGACTGGGCTGCCTGGGACGAGGGTACACGCACAACCACACACACCCAAACACCTGACATCGTTTTACAATCATTGATGTTAATGTTAGGTTTTAAGAAACTTCAACCTTGGACTGCATACTCCATAAACAGTATTTAACTGTTCTGGGCTAGACATTTGTTTTTTAATGCACCAATAGTTACCATGCACCTGTCCTGAGCAACATGATTGAACATTTCCATTGGTTTTCTGTCCAACCTTGTGGCGGGTATAAGTCAAAGTGTGAATACTATGAAAGGCCCATAAATTATAATAGTCCGTAACCTAGTTTGTAGAGCACAGTTTTAATTTGGAGTTTGGTTCTGTTGGAAATACTGCCACCTGCTGTTAGGACATGGATCTGTTCCAATGTGAGAATGACCTGGCTTTTTCTCTCTCGCTCCCTTCTCTCCATCCACACACACACACACACACACACACACACACACACACACACACACACACACACACAGGGCCCCAGAGGTGAAGGAGCATCTGTTCTTCAAAGGTATTGACTGGCAGCAAGTGTATCTCCAGAAGGTAAGGCGTGTGTGTGTGTGTGTGTGTGTGTGTGTGTGTGTGTGTGTGTGTGTGTGTGTGTTGAATCAGGTGACCAGGTTCGTTATAAAGCCTCCCAGTCTGGACAGTCGTCCCTGTTCTCTTTCTCTCCATCTGTTGCCATGGTTACTCCTCTGCTGTAGGAGGTAGTAGTTGTTTTGTTCACTCGCCCTCTTTTTTTTTCTTCTGTAATACTTATCCCCTTTCTCTCCCCCCTCTTCCTTCTCCCTCTCTCCTCTCCTCCAGTATTCTCCCCCTCTCATCCCTCCTAGAGGAGAGGTAAATGCAGCAGATGCTTTTGACATTGGTTCCTTTGATGAGGAGGACACCAAGGGCATCAAGGTAAAGCTCCAACACACACTACCCTTATCTCATGAAACCACCCAGGGCATCAAGGTAAAGCTCCAACACACACTACCCTTATCTCATGAAACTACCCAGGGCATCAAGGTAAAGCTCCAACACACACTACCCTTATCTCATGAAACCACCCAGGGCATCAAGGTAAAGCTCCAACACACACTACCCTTATCTCATGAAACCACCCAGGGCATCAAGGTAAAGCTCCAACACACACTACCCTTATCTCATGAAACCACCCAGGGCATCAAGGTAAAGCTCCAACACACACTACCCTTATCTCATGAAACCACCCAGGGCATCAAGGTCAAATCCACAGCATTATATAACTGCTAAACCGGTAATCCTGATATACAGGATCATACCTACATCATACTGCAACGCCCACACACACACATGCACATACACACATGCTCACGCTCACACACACACACAAGGCTGAGGTGTAACGTGACTATCAGTGTTGAGAGAGAAAGTCCTTCCAACAGAGGTTTAACATTACACAACAGTATTAGGAACGTTGGGGGCGTTCCAGGTTGCCTTAATTACAGTGGTGCTGCACAGCTTAGCAGATCTCACAAGGACTGGTGGTTATCTCAGGCATGACTTCACTTAACCTCATAGCTGTGTCGTTTCTCTCTCTCTCTGCCCCTCTTTCTCTCCCCTTTCACCTCTCTCCCTCTTTCTCTCCCTCTTTCTCTCCCCTTTCACCTCTCTCCCTCTTTCTCTCCCTCTTTCACCTCTCTCCCTCTTTCTCTCCCTCTTTCACCTCTCTCCCTCTTTTTCTCCCCTTTCACCTCTCTCCCTCTTTCTCTCCCCTTTCACCTCTCTCTCCCTCTTTCTCTCCCTCTTTCACCTCTCTCCCTCTTTCTCTCCCTCTTTCACCTCTCTCCCTCTTTCTCTCCCCTTTCACCTCTCTCTCCCTCTTTCTCTCCCCTTTCACCTCTCTCTCCCTCTTTCTCTCCCTCTTTCACCTCTCTCCCTCTTTCACCTCTCTCCCTCTTTCACCTCTCTCCCTCTTTCTCTCCCTCTTTCACCTCTCTCCCTCTTTTTCTCCCCTTTCACCTCTCTCCCTCTTTCTCTCCCCTTTCACCTCTCTCCCTCTTTCACCTCTCTCCCTCTTTCTCTCCCTCTTTCACCTCTCTCTCCCTCTTTCTCTCCCTCTTTCACCTCTCTCCCTCTTTCTCTCCCTCTTTCACCTCTCTCCCTCTTTCTCTCCCCTTTCACCTCTCTCTCCCCTTTCACCTCTCTCCCTCTTTCTCTCCCTCTTTCACCTCTCTCCCTCTTTCACCTCTCTCCCCTTTCACCTCTCTCCCTCTTTCTCTCCCCTTTCACCTCTCTCCCTCTTTCTCTCCCCTTTCACCTCTCTCCCTCTTTCTCTCCCCTTTCACCTCTCTCTCCCTCTTTCTCTCCCCTTTCACCTCTCTCTCCCTCTTTCTCTCCCTCTTTCACCTCTCTCCCTCTTTCTCTCCCTCTTTCACCTCTCTCTCCCCTTTCACCTCTCTCTCCCCTTTCACCTCTCTCCCTCTTTCACCTCTCTCCCTCTTTCTCTCCCTCTTTCACCTCTCTCCCTCTTTCACCTCTCTCCCTCTTTCTCTCCCTCTTTCACCTCTCTCCCTCTTTCTCTCCCTCTTTCACCTCTCTCCCTCTTTTTCTCCCCTTTCACCTCTCTCCCTCTTTCTCTCCCCTTTCACCTCTCTCCCTCTTTCACCTCTCTCCCTCTTTCTCTCCCTCTTTCACCTCTCTCCCCTTTCACCTCTCTCCCTCTTTCTCTCCCCTTTCTCCTCTTTCTCTCCCCTTTCACCTCTCTCCCCTTTCACCTCTCTCCCTCTTTCACCTCTCTCCCTCTTTCTCTCCCTCTTTCACCTCTCTCCCTCTTTCACCTCTCTCCCTCTTTCTCTCCCTCTTTCACCTCTCTCCCTCTTTCTCTCCCCTTTCACCTCTCTCCCTCTTTCATCTCTCTCCCTCTTTCTCTCCCCTTTCACCTCTCTCCTTCTCTCCAGTTGTTGGACAGTGACCAGGAGTTGTATAAGAACTTCCCCCTGGTCATCTCAGAGCGCTGGCAGCAGGAGGTGGCTGAGACGGTGTACGAGGCGGTCAACTCTGACACGGACAAGAACGAGGCCCGCAAGAGGGCCAAGAACAAACAGCTGGGCCACGAGGAGGGTAAGGAGGACTGACACGACACACGTCTCCATACACACACACACGACGCACGTCTCCACACACACACACACACACACGACGCACGTCTCCACACACACACACACACGACGCACGTCTCCACACACACACACAACGCACGTCTCCACACACACACACACGACGCACGTCTCCACACACACACACAACGCACGTCTCCACACACACACACACGACGCACGTCTCCACACACACGACGCATGTCTCCACACACACACACACACGACGCACGTCTCCACACACACACACACACACGACGCACGTCTCCACACACACGACGCACGTCTCCACACACACACACGACGCACGTCTCCACACACACACACACGACGCACGTCTCCACACACACACGACGCACGTCTCCACACACACACGACGCACGTCTCCACACACACACACGACGCACGTCTCCACACACACGACGCACGTCTCCACACACACACACACGACCGTCTCCACACACACACGACGCACGTCTCCACACACACACACGACGCACGTCTCCACACACACACACACGACGCACGTCTCCACACACCACACACGACGCACGTCTCCACACACACACACACACACGACGCACGTCTACACACACACACCACACACGCACGTCTCCACACACACACACGACGCACGTCTCCACACCACACCACACACACACACACGACGCACGTCTCCACACACACGACGCACGTCTCCACACACACACGACGCACGTCTCCACACACACACACACACACACACACGACGCACATCTCCACACACACACACACACACGACGCCCGTCTCCACACACACACACACACACACACGACGCATGTCTCCACACACACACACACACGACGCACTTCTCCACACACACACACACACGACGCACGTCTCCACACACACACACGACGCACGTCTCCACACACACACGACGCACGTCTCCACACACACAACACGACGACGTCTCCACACACGTCAGTTCCACACACACACGCCGCACGTCTCCACACACACACACACGACGCACGTCTCCACACACACACACACGACGCACGTCTCCACACACACACACACACGACGCACGTCTCCACACACACACACACGACGCACGTCTCCACCACAACCACACACGACGCCACGTCTCCCACACACATCACACGACGCTACGTCTACACACACACACACACACACACGACGCACATCTCCACACACACACACACACACACGACGCCCGTCTCCACACAACACACTCACACACACGACGCCCGTCTCACACACACACCACAAACACACGACGCACGTCTCCACACACCACACCACGCCACGACGCACGTCTCCAACACACACACGACGCACGTCTCCACACACACACACACACGACGCACGTCTCCACACACACACACACACACACGACGCACGTCTCCACACACACACCACACACACCACACGACGCAGTCTCCACACACACACACACACACACGACGCACGTCCCACACACACACACACACACACACACACACGACGCCCGTCTCCACACACACACACACGACGCACTTCTCCACACACACACACGACGCACGTCTCCACACACACACAACGCACGTCTCCACACACACACACACACGACGCACGTCTCCACACACACACACGACGCCCGTCTCCACACACACACACACACACACACACACACACACACGACGCACATCTCCACACACACACACGACGCACGTCTCCACACACACACACGACGCACGTCTCCACACACACACGACGCACGTCTCCACACACACACACACACACACACACACACACACGACGCACGTCTCCACACACACACACACACGACGCACGTCTCCACACACACACACACACACGACGCCCGTCTCCACACAAACACACACACACACACACACGACGCCCGTCTCCACACACACACACACACACACACGACGCCCGTCTCCACACACACACACACACACACACACACACGACGCCCGTCTCCACACACACACGACGCACGTCTCCACACACACACACACGACGCACGTCTCCACACACACACGACGCACGTCTCCACACACACACGACGCACGTCTCCACACACACACGACGCACGTCTCCACACACACACACGACGCACGTCTCCACACACACACACACGACGCACGTCTCCACACACACACACACGACGCACGTCTCCCCACACACACACACACGACGCACGTCTCCACACACACGACGCACGTCTCCACACACACACACACACACACACACGACGCACGTCTCCACACACACAGACACGACGCACGTCTCCACACACACACACACACGACGCCCGTCTCCACACACACACACACGACGCACGTCTCCACACACACACACACACACGACGCACGTCTCCACACACACACACGACGCCCGTCTCCACACACACACACACACACACGACGCCCGTCTCCACACACACACGACGCACGTCTCCACACACACACACACACACACGACGCACGTCTCCACACACACACACACACGACGCACGTCTCCACACACACACACGACGCACGTCTCCACACACACACACACACACACACACACACGACGCACGTCTCCACACACACACGACGCACGTCTCCACACACACACACACACGACGCACGTCTCCACACACACACACACACACACGACGCACATCTCCACACACACACACGACGCCCGTCTCCACACACACACACACACGACGCACGTCTCCACACACACACACACACGACGCACGTCTCCACACACACACACACACACACACGACGCACGTCTCCACACACACACACACACACACGACGCACGTCTCCACACACACACACACACACACACACGACGCCCGTCTCCACACACACACACACACACACACGACGCACTTCTCCACACACACACACACACGACGCACGTCTCCACACACACACAACGCACGTCTCCACACACACACACACACGACGCACGTCTCCACACACACACACATGACGCCCGTCTCCACACAAACACACACACACACACACACGACGCCCGTCTCCACACACACACACACACACACACGACGCCCGTCTCCACACACACACACACACACACACACACACACGACGCCCGTCTCCACACACACACGACGCACGTCTCCACACACACACACACGACGCACGTCTCCACACACACACGACGCACGTCTCCACACACACACGACGCACGTCTCCACACACACACGACGCACGTCTCCACACACACACGACGCACGTCTCCACACACACACACGACGCACGTCTCCACACACACACACACGACGCACGTCTCCACACACACACACACGACGCACGTCTCCACACACACACACACACGACGCACGTCTCCACACACACGACGCACGTCTCCACACACACACGACGCACGTCTCCACACACACACACACACACACGACGCACGTCTCCACACACACACACACACGACGCCCGTCTCCACACACACACACACGACGCACGTCTCCACACACACACACACACACGACGCACGTCTCCACACACACACACGACGCCCGTCTCCACACACACACACACACACACGACGCCCGTCTCCACACACACACGACGCACGTCTCCACACACACACACACACGACGCACGTCTCCACACACACACACGACGCACGTCTCCACACACACACACACACACACACACGACGCACGTCTCCACACACACACGACGCACGTCTCCACACACACACACACACGACGCACGTCTCCACACACACACACACACACACACACGACGCACATCTCCACACACACACACGACGCCCGTCTCCACACACACACACACACACACGACGCACGTCTCCACACACACACACACACGACGCACGTCTCCACACACACACACACACGACGCACGTCTCCACACACACACACACACGACGCACGTCTCCACACACACACACACACGACGCACGTCTCCACACACACACACACACACGACGCACGTCTCCACACACACACACACACACACACGACGCACGTCTCCACACACACACACACACACGACGCACGTCTCCACACACACACACACACACACACACACACACACACGACGCCCGTCTCCACACACACACACACACGACGCACTTCTCCACACACACACACACACACACGACGCACGTCTCCACACACACACAACGCACGTCTCCACACACACACACACACGACGCACGTCTCCACACACACACACACACACACGACGCCCGTCTCCACACACACACACACACACACACACACACACACACACACACACACACACACACACGCCCGTCTCCACACACACACACACACACACGACGCACGTCTCCACACACACACACACACACACGACGCCCGTCTCCACACACACACACACACACACACGACGCCCGTCTCCACACACACACACACACACACGACGCACGTCTCCACACACACACACGACGCACATCTCCACACACACACACACACACGACGCACGTCTCCACACACACACACGACGCACGTCTCCACACACACACACACGACGCACGTCTCCACACACACACGACGCACGTCTCCACACACACACACACACGACGCCCGTCTCCACACACACACACACACACACACGACGCCCGTCTCCACACACACACACACACACACACACACACGACGCCCGTCTCCACACACACACACACACACACACGACGCCCGTCTCCACACACACACACACACACGACGCACGTCTCCACACACACATACACGACGCACGTCTCCACACACACACACGACGCACGTCTCCACACACACACACACGACGCACGTCTCCACACACACACGACGCACGTCTCCACACACACACACGACGCACGTCTCCACACACACACACACACACACACACACACACGACGCACGTCTCCACACACACACACACACACACGACGCCCGTCTCCACACACACACACACACACACACACACACACACACACACACACGACGCACGTCTCCACACACACACACACACACGACGCACGTCTCCACACACACACACACACACGACGCACGTTTCCACACACACACAACGCACGTCTCCACACACACACACACACGACGCACGTCTCCACACACACACACACACAACGCACGTCTCCACACACACACACACACGACGCACGTCTCCACACACACACACACACACACACGACGCACGTCTCCACACACACACACACACGACGCACGTCTCCACACACACACACACACACACGACGCCCGTCTCCACACACACACACACACACGACGCACGTCTCCACACACACACACACACGACGCACGTCTCCACACACACACACACACACGACGCACGTCTCCACACACACACACACGACGCACGTCTCCACACACACACAACGCACGTCTCCACACACACACACGACGCACGTCTCCACACACACACACACGACGCACGTCTCCACACACACACACGACGCCCGTCTCCACACACACACACACACACACGACGCCCGTCTCCACACACACGACGCACGTCTCCACACACACACACACACACGACGCCCGTCTCCACACACACACACACACACACACACACGACGCACGTCTCCACACACACACGACGCACGTCTCCACACACACGCACACACACGACGCACGTCTCCATACACACACACACACACACACACACACACGTCTCCACACACGACGCACGTCTCCATACACACACACACACGACGCACGTCTCCATACACACACACACACGTCTCCACACACACACGACGCACGTCTCCATACACACACACACACGTCTCCACACACACACACACGACGCACGTCTCCATACACACACACACACGTCTCCACACACACACACACGACGCACGTCTCCATACACACACACACACACACACGTCTCCACACACACACACACGACGCACGTCTCCATACACACACACACACACGTCTCCACACACACACGACGCACGTCTCCATACACACACACACACGTCTCCACACACACACACACACGACGCACGTCTCCATACACACACACACACGTCTCCACACACACACACACACGACGCACGTCTCCATACACACACACACGTCTCCACACACACACACACACGACGCACGTCTCCACACACACACACTAGAGATACACGATATGGACTGAATGTCATATTGCAATATTTTTGTATTGATGATATGACTTGTGTTGTAAGACAGTAGGTAGTGTGTTTTCCTTGTACCTGCTGACGCTGGCTTTCATTCCATGTGTGTTTGTATTGTGGTAATGGTGTATTTATTGTGTTTCAGACTATGCCCTGGGGAAGGACTGTATAATGCACGGCTACATGTTGAAGCTGGGGAACCCCTTCCTGACGCAGTGGCAGCGCCGATACTTCTACCTATTCCCCAACCGAGTGGAGTGGAGGGGAGAGGGGGAGTCACGGGTGAGCAATCCCCTTTTACTGTGCGTTTCAGTTGGTGTGCTTCTTCTGTTCTTCACGTATGTGATCGTCTGTCTGTTTCCACATACAAGCATGTGCTTTCATGGGTGTGTGATGGGTGTGGTGTGTGGTGTGTGATGGGTGTGGGATGGGTGTGGTGTGTGATGGGTGTGGTGTGGTGTGTGATGGGTGTGGTGTGGTGTGTGATGGGTGTGGTGTGGTGTGTGATGGGTGTGGTGTGGTGTGTGATGGGTGTGGTGTGTGATGGGTGTGGTGTGTGATGGGTGTGGTGTGTGATGGGTGTGGTGTGTGTGGTGTGTGTGATGGGTGTGGTGTGTGTGATGGGTGTGGTGTGTGTGATGGGTGTGGTGTGTGTGATGGGTGTGGTGTGTGTGATGGGTGTGGCGTGTGTGATGGGTGTGGCGTGTGTGATGGGTGTGTGGTGTGTGATGGGTGTGGCGTGTGTGATGGGTGTGATGGGTGTGGTGTGATGGATGTGTGTATTCTTTGTCATTGTCCATCTGTCTGCCAGTGCGTGAAGGTTGTCTGTCCTCGCTCCATTCTGTAGGCCTGGATTAAAAGATTATGTAGCCTGGATTTAAAACATTCTGTTGGCCTGGATTAAAACATAAAATTATTCTGTAGGCCTGGATTAAAAGATTCTGTAGGCCTGGATTAAAAGATTCTGTAGGCCTGGATTAAAAGATTCTGTAGGCCTGGATTTAAAACATTCTGTAGGCCTGGATTTAAAAGATTCTGTAGGCCTGGATTAAAACAAAAACATTCTGTTGGCCTGGATTAAAACATAAAATTATTCTGTAGGATTAAAAGATTCTGTAGGCCTGGATTAAAATATTCTGTTGGCCTGGATTAAAAGATTCTGTAGGCCTGGATTTAAAACATTCTGTAGGCCTGGATTAAAACATGATGTTGGCCTGGATTAAAACATTCTGTAGGTCTGGATAAAAATAAAATATTCTGTTGGCCTGGATTATAACATTAAAACATTCTGTAGGCCTGGATAAAAACAAAATATTCTGTTGGCCTGGATTATAACATTAAAACATTCTGTTGGCCTGGATTAAAACATTCTGTAGGTCTGGATAAAAATAAAATATTCTGTTGGCCTGGATTATAACATTAAAACATTCTGTAGGCCTGGATAAAAACAAAATATTCTGTTGGCCTGGATTATAACATTAAAACATTATGTAGCCTGGATTATAACATTAAAATATTCTGTTGGCCTGGATTATAACATTAAAACATTCTGTAGCCTGGATTAAAACATTCTGTAAAAGAGAGAAAGGGAAGTCTGACCTCCTCTTCCTCTCCTCCTGCAGTGGCCTTGTACATGGATTGGAGTGTCTCAGTTCAGAGTTTAGAGGAGCGTCCTTACTCTGCAGCTCAGTTCCAAAGAGCCCTCTCCTCTATAGCTCCATTTTGATTGGTCCATCTCATACCCAGCTTGTCTGTGATTGATTCCTCTCCTCACCGAAGTGAATTTGTGATTGGTTGGTGTGTGTTCCGCAGCAAAACCTGCTGACGATGGAGCAGATTGTGACGGTGGAGGAGACGCAGATTAAAGACAAGAAGTGCATCCTGCTGCGCATCAAAGGAGGGAAGCAGTTTGTCCTGCAGTGTGAGGTACGTCTGTCTGTCTCTTCCTCTGTCTCTCTCTAGAAATGATTGTGTAAGTTAGTGAAGTGGGAGGTGGTTAATATGTGTGTTTCCTGTGTGTTTCCTGTGTGCAGAGTGACCCAGAGTTTGTCCAGTGGAAGAAGGAGCTGACCGAGGCGTTCACTGAGGCCCAGAAGCTGCTGCGTCGAGCCCCTAAGGTCATCGGGAAGGGACGGGCTGGGGGAGTGGAGCTCTCCAAACCTCCCCTCACACACCACAACAGCAACGGCCTGTAGGCCACACACCTGCACACACACACTCCACATCTTACATCCCCTATGACCCCGCCCCCCCAGCCCTAGACACACACACACATACAGTAACACCCCCACACTCTCGCCCTGGAGTGTGTATGGACCAAGCCGCCAGCCTCTCTCCTCTGAAAGCCAAAGCGTACCATGGGACCATGCATTGATGAAGGGAAAGAGATGTGCATGTACCTAAAGAGAGCCAGAGTGTTTTTTCCCCTCCGTCTCCCACTGTAGCCTGGGGGTAGACCCTTCTCAATGATGGCACACCACACACTCGCCCCAATGGACTGGCATTCCACCCAGTCAACCTGGCAGAGCAGCAGAAAGCAGCCCTGGAGTAGGAGACTGAAGACTAGGGCCCCTCATCACTCATTCCCCAGCCTCGTCTTGAGACTGGACCTGAGCCACACACCTGCCAGCCACTCTCCACAGGATTGTCTGACTGTAGTGGAGGGGCGGGACCTAAAGCAGGAGGTGAAGATCTGGACCAATGACATTCCTCTCCTGTGGGCTCATACGGAGGGGAGGAGAGATGACGCGGAGGAGAGAGAAGCAGAAGGAGAACTGGAGCAAAGACCTGCTGGGACATACCAAGAGAATGGCAATGAGCTGTATGTGTGTGTACGTTATTGTCCCTGTGTGTTGCTGTGTGTGTGTGTACGTTATTGTCCCTGTGTGTTGCTGTGTGTGTGTGTGTGTATGCTATTGTCCCTGTGTGTGCGCGTGTGTGTGTACGTTATTGTCCCTGTGTGTTGCTGTGTGTGTGTGTACGTTATTGTCCCTGTGTGTTGCTGTGTGTGTGTATGCTATTGTCCCTGTGTGTTGCTGTGTGTGTGTATGCTATTGTCCCTGTGTGTTGCTGTGTGTGTGTGTACGTTATTGTCCCTGTGTGTTGCTGTGTGTGTGTGTACGTTATTGTCCCTGTGTGTTGCTGTGTGTGTGTGTGTATGCCATTGTCCCTGTGTGTTGCTGTGTGTGTGTGTATGCTATTGTCCCTGTGTGTTGCTGTGTGTGTGTGTACGTTATTGTCCCTGTGTGTTGCTGTGTGTGTGTGTGTACGTTATTGTCCCTGTGTGTTGCTGTGTGTGTGTACGTTATTGTCCCTGTGTGTTGCTGTGTGTGTGTGTATGCTATTGTCCCTGTGTGTTGCTGTGTGTGTGTGTGTGTGTGTGTGTGTGTGTGTGTGTGTGTGTGTGTGTGTGTGTGTGTGTGTGTGTGTGTGTGTGTGTGTGTACACTATTGTCCCTGTGTGTGCGCGTGTGTGTGTATGCTATTGTCCCTGTGTGTGCGCATGCGTGTGTACGCTATTGTCCCTGTGTGTGTGTGTGTGTGTGTGTGTACGCTATTGTCCCTGTGTGTGTGTGTGTGTACGCTATTGTCCCTGTGTGTGCGCGTGTGTGTGTACACTATTGTCCCTGTGTGTGTGTGCGCTATTGTCCCTGTGTGTGCGCGTGTGTGTGTATGCTATTGTCCCTGTGTGTGCGCGTGTGTGTACGCTATTGTCCCTGTGTGTTGCTGTGTGTGTGTGTGTGTATGCTATTGTCCCTGTGTGTTGCTGTGTGTGTGTGTGTGTGCTATTGTCCCTGTGTGTTGCTGTGTGTGTGTGTGTGTGCTATTGTCCCTGTGTGTTGCTGTGTGTGTGTGTGTGTACGTTATTGTCCCTGTGTGTTGCTGTGTGTGTGTGTACGTTATTGTTGCTGTGTGTGTGTGTGTATGCTATTGTCCCTGTGTGTTGCTGTGTGTGTGTGTATGCTATTGTCCCTGTGTGTTGCTGTGTGTGTGTGTACGTTATTGTCCCTGTGTGTTGCTGTGTGTGTGTGTGTACGTTATTGTCCCTGTGTGTTGCTGTGTGTGTGTGTATGCTATTGTTGCTGTGTGTGTGTACGTTATTGTCCCTGTGTGTTGCTGTGTGTGTGTGCTATTGTCCCTGTGTGTTGCTGTGTGTGTGTGTGTATGCTATTGTCCCTGTGTGTTGCTGTGTGTGTGTACGTTATTGTCCCTGTGTGTTGCTGTGTGTGTGTGTACGTTATTGTCCCTGTGTGTTGCTGTGTGTGTGTGTACGTTATTGTCCCTGTGTGTTGCTGTGTGTGTGTGTGTGTGTGTGTACACTATTGTCCCTGTGTGTGCGCGTGTGTGTGTATGCTATTGTCCTTGTGTGTGCGCGTGTGTGTGTATGCTATTGTCCCTGTGTGTGCGCGTGTGTGTACGCTATTGTCCCTGTGTGTGTGTGTACGCTATTGTCCCTGTGTGTGCGCGTGTGTGTGTATGCTATTGTCCCTGTGTGTGCGCGTGTGTGTATGCTATTGTCCCTGTGTGTGCGCGTGTGTGTGTACACTATTGTCCCTGTGTGTGCGCGTGTGTGTGTACACTATTGTCCCTGTGTGTGCGCGTGTGTGTGTATGCTATTGTCCCTTTGTGTGTGTGTACGCTATTGTCCCTGTGTGTGCGCGCGTGTGTGTATGCTATTGTCCCTGTGTGTGCGCACGTGTGTGTATGCTATTGTCCCTATGTGTTGCTGTGTGTGTATGCTATTGTCCCTGTGTGTTGCTGTTTGTGTGTGTATTCTATTGTCCCTGTGTGTTGCTGTGTATGTGCTATTGTCCCTGTGTGTGTGTGTGTGTGTGTGTGTATGCTATTGTCCCTGTGTGTGTGTATGCTATTGTCCCTGTGTGTTGCTGTGTGTGTGCAATTGTCCCTGTGTGTTGCTGTGTGTGTGCTATTGTCCCTGTGTGTGTGTGTGTGTGTATGCTATTGTCCCTGTGTGTTGCTGTGTGTGTGCTATTGTCCCTGTGTGTGTGTGTGTGTATGCTATTGTCCCTGTGTGTTGCTGTGTGTATGCTATTGTCCCTGTGTGTTGCTGTGTGTATGCTATTGTCCCTGTGTGTTGCTGTGTGTATGCTATTGTCCCTGTGTGTTGCTGTGTGTGTGCTATTGTCCCTGTGTGTGTGTGTGTGTGAATGCTATTGTCCCTGTGTGTTGCTGTGTGTTCAGAGATGGGGCCATAGAGGTGGAAGCAGGTTGTGTTCCTTCAACAGAGAATGAAAAAAGAGAGGAAGAAAGCTGCTTTGAATTTGGAAGAGACATTTACCCTGTGTTCGTGTCCTCCCTCCCTCCATCACTGAAGTGCATAATGTGCCAACGTCAATATTTACTTGAGTCACCTGAGGACCCGTTTGAAAGCAGGCATCGCCCCCGGAAACAGATCTCACTGGCACGGAACTCTTGTGACCATGGACAAACTTCCCCGACTGGCTCCTGTACAGCTGCTGGTAACCATGGAGACCGGGGAACGCTTGTACTCGTAACTATAGGAACAGGGGATGGTGTGTATGAAGGACACACCGTCAAACCGACAGAGACGGAGGGATCTACTGACTGACTAGCGGTCTTTATGGGCCACAGTATGTGTATATAGCCCAAGTCTTTCTCTGTATCTCCTGTATAAAACAGTACTACTCTACAATACATGTCTGTCTGTCCTCTTCTCTATGGGCATGTGGGGAGGGGGGTCTGACAGCTTTCAATCACCTAGCAGTGTGCATACCTCAGTGGGACTGTGTGTGTGTCTGCATCCCTGAACCTCTGAGGGCCAAATACTGTGCTGTGTGATTCTATCAGGGCAGTCCTAATTTGTGTGTATGCCATAGTCTTGCAGCCATCCAGATGTAGATTTTACACACACACACACATGCAGATTTACACACAGACACATGCAGACACACAGACAGACACAGGAATGGCTGAATAGGGATGTCGGTGCAGAGAGAGAGAGGTGTTAGGTTGTTGACTCACGTCAGGCTGGTTTGAACTTTCCTTTAAATGATTTCTGATTGTGACCCAGAATGCAGCTTTATGTTTCACAGTTTTAGGAGAACCAGTTGTGCTGCAGGCTGGAGTCATGACATGTTTAACTGAATGACATGAACGCACAGCTGGGAGATGTTTTAGAAAAGAGAGAGGGGGAAGAGGTGAAACAATTTGTAAACTCAATTGTAATTTCAGGGTTTTGTTTTTTCATGCAGTACAATGTTCCTTGTCTGTTATAACCATGCATTTCCTCAGCTGTGACCTGCATGTGGGGCTGGGGGGTATTCTTAATAGCCTTTACAAGCCAGGGGGAAGTGATGTTGTTTTAGAGATACCTGTCACCTTTCATGGTGTCTTTTAATTGTTTTTAAACCAAATGAATGGGTTTAGTTTTTGTTGAAACGACTTTGTAGCACCTTTTTTAAGCCAATGTGTTACTTACTTGATGTTCAATGTGCCAAATACCTGTTGCTGTTTGGCTGACTGTTCTGGACCAATGAGAATTCTCCTCTCTCAACTTTGACCCCCCTCACAGCACCAGCCTTTGGCCACACACTCACTCAATCCCTGAATCTGAGGAATGTGTCTTTTAAAGGTGCTGGGGAGCAGAGGTGTCTCTGTGTTTGTCCTAGCATGGAGTGAATCTGGCTTTTGGCACCTTCACCTGTCACACACACGGCTTGGTTGTAATGGGTTCAGTTGGTGTGTGTGTGTGCGTGCTGCATTCAATCGCTTGTCAGTATGTTTATTTAGTGGAGATGTTTTTGTCAAACAAACCCACACACACAAACACACACGCACTAGATAATGAAAAAGGATGGCATATAGTAAGGATAAAAACTAACAAATTCAAGTATATATATGAATATATGTGTATATGAAATGACAAAAGCTCTAGGATTATTTAAAAAGATTAACGATGTAGATTTATGTTCAGATGGGCTGGGGAGGGTTGGGATTTTGATGTATATTAATCTGTTTGTGGTGAAGACATTGGCTCGGATCTTGCACATAAAGACTTTAGCTATTGAACCTGCGAGTTACCAGATGATTATTTTTGTTTGAATACCGGACTCTTGCTCTTTCATATTTATTGTGTTTTGGGGAAATGGCGCCTCCTGTTTGCGAGCTCACACCAGACATCTCGCTGTAGAAAACTGGTCCACACACATCTCTTTTACATGTACCACAAACAAACACAAATACTACTGGCTTTGGGTTACTCTTACGATTGAGGTTATGACGACAATGATCATTATTATTGATAATATTATTCAATAATTGTTATAAAAATTATTTTGTTTGAATGAATTTTGTTTTGTTTCCAAGACAGGTAGAGCATATGTGTTGGACTGCTTATATCAAACAGTTCAGAAATAAATAAAAACATTTTTCTTTTCGTGTTGCTTTGTCTAAAGTGTGATTTGTTGAGCCACTACAGTACACTACATACAGTTGAAGTCTGAAGTTTACATACACCTTAGCCAAATACATTTAAACTCAGTTTTTCACAATTCCTGACATTTAATCCTAGTAAAAATTCCCTGTCTTAGGTCAGTTAGTATCACCACTTTATTTTAAGAATGTGAAATGTCAGAATAATAGTTGAGAGAATGATTTATTTCAGCTTTTATTGCTTTCATCACATTCACAGTGGGTCAGAAGTTTACATACATTCAATTAGTATTTGGTGGCATTGCCTTTAAATTGTTTAACTTGGCTCAAACGTTTCAGGTAGCCTTCCACAAGCTTCCCACAATAAATTGGGTGAATTTTGGCCGATTACTCCTGACAGAGCTGGTGTAACTGAGTCAGGTTTGTAGGCCTCCTTGCTCACACGCTTTTTCAGTTCTGCCCACAAATTTTCTATGGGATTGAGGTCAGGGCTTTGTGATGGCCACTCCAATACCTTGACTTTGTTGTCCTTAAGCCATTTTGCCACAACTTTGGAAGTATGCTTCATTGTCCATTTGGAAGACCCATTTGCGACCAAGCTTGAACATCCTGACTGATGTCTTGATGTTGCTTCAATATATCCACATAATTTTCCATCCTCATGAAGCCATCTATTTTGTGAAGTGCACCAGTCCCTCCTGCAGCAAAGCACCCCTACAACATGATGCTGCCACCCCCGTGCTTCACGGTTGGGATGGTGTTCTTCGGCTTGCAAGCCTCCCCCTTTTTCCTCCAAACGATGGTCATTATGGCCAAACAGTTCTATTTTTGTTTCATCAGACCAGAGGGCATTTCTCCAAAAAGTACAATCTTTGTCCCCATGTGCGGTTGCAAACCGTAGTCTGGCTTTTTTGGGGGCGGTTTTGGAGCAGTGGCTTCTTCCTTGCTGAGCGGCCTTTCAGGTTATGTCGATATAGGACTAGTTTTACTGTGGATATAGATACTTTTGTACCAGTTTCCTCCAGCATCTTCACAAGGTCCTTTGCTGTTGTTCTGGGATTGATTTGTACTTTTTACACCAAAATACATTAATCTCTAGGAGACAACGCGTCTCCTTCCTGAGGGGTATGACGGCTGCGTGGTCCCATGGTGTTTATACTTGCTTACTATTGTTTGTACAGATGAACGTGGTACCTTCAGGCGTTTGGAAATTGCTCCAAAGGATGTACCAGGCTTGTGGAGGTCTACCATTTTTTTTCTAAGGTCTTGACTGATTTCTTTTGATTTTCCCATGATGTCAAGCAAAGAGGCACTGAGATTGAAGGTAGGCCTTGATATACATCCACAGGTGATGGATTGACTCAAATAATGTCAATTAGCCTATCAGAAACTTCTAAAGCCATGACATATTTTCTGGAATTTTCCAAGCTGTTTAAAGGCACAGTCAATTTAGTGAATGTAAACTTCTGACCCACTGGAATTTTGATACAGTGAATTATAAATTAAATAATCTGTCTAAACAATTGTTGGAAAAATTGTGTCACTCACTCTGAGACCTGAAGTGGTTGTTCCCCTTGGAACGCGATGGGTAACAATGCTTCGTGGGTGACTGTTGTTTATGTGTGCAAGGGTCCCTGGTTCGAGCCCAGGTTGGGACGAAGAGAGGGACGGAACCTACACTGTTACACACCATTAGAATGCAATTTTGTGTGGGCTCAATTTGTTTTCATTCCAATATTACTGTAGATATATTAAAGACATTTTCTGAATTACAATGCATAAATATTACATATACACTATATATACACACAAGTATGTGGACACCCTTTCAAATTAGTGGATTGGGCTAGTTCAGCCTCACCTGTTGCTGACCGGTGCATAAAATCCAGCACACAGCCATGCAATCTCCATAAACAGACATTGGCAGTTGAATTGCCATACTGAAGAGCTCAGTGACTTTCAACGTGGCACCGTCATAGGATGCCACATTCCCAAAAAGTCAGTTCGTCAAATTTCTGCCCTGCTAGAGTTGCCCCAGTCAACTGTAAGTGCTGTTATTGTGAAGTGGAAACGTCTAGGAGCGACAACGGCTCAGCCGCGAAGAGGTAGGCCACACAAGCTCACATAATGGGACCGTCGAGTGCTGAAGCACGTAAAAATCATCTGTCCTCGGTTGCAACACTCACTACTGAGTTCCAAACTGCCTCTGGAAGCAACGTCAGCACAATAACTTAATGAAATGGGTTTCCGTGGTCAAGCAGCCACAAGCCTAAGATTACAATGCCAAGCGTTGGCGGGAGTGGTGTAAAGCTCGCCGCCATTGGACTCTGGAGCAGTGGAAACGCGTTCTCTGTAGTGATGAATCACGCTTCACCATTCTAGATGATTCTGTGCTTCCAACTTTGTGGCAACAGTTTGGGGAATGTCCTTTCCTGTTTAAGCATGACAATGCCCCATACAGAAATGGTTTGTCGAGATTGGTGTGGAAGAAATTGACTGGCCTGCACAGAGCCCTGACCTCAACCCCATCGAACACATTTGGGATGAATTGGAACGCCGACTGCGAGACAGGCCTAATCACCCAACATCAGTGCCCGAGCTCACTAATGCTCTTGTAGCTGAAAGGAAGCAAGTCCCCACAGCAATGTTCCAACATCTAATGAAAAGCCTTCTCAGAAGAGTGGAGGCTGTTATAGCAGCAAAGGGGGACCAACTCCATACTAATCTCCATGATTTTGGAATTAGATGTTAGACGGGCAGGTGTCATGTGCTGTAGCTCTTTTAATGTGTTCATGTTCAAACAATCTGACAATTTTTCAATAAAATCCAGCTACTGAATGATTATAAATAAATGTACCCCTGTTTTATAACACATTTAATGTAGAAACTTGGAGAAGTACCTGACACTGAACCCTTGATACCATAATACTTGATGTGCCCTCCTGAAACCTGTTCTGCACACTGTGTGCCCAAGAGGGCGCTGGGGGATTCTTGGGATAGGTCAGTGCTTCCAGTCCTTTTTCCTCCCCTGTCCCCACCTCTTCTGTCCGCCTCACTCCTCTCTTTACTTCACCAAGCTCCTCACCCTGAAGTTCAGTTTGGCTGAAACAGGGTGCACCGGTCTATGGAACGTGATGTGACCAGGCAAACCAGTGAGGAAGTAGCGCCCCTCTCAGATGGAACAGTACATCCTGGTACATCATTCAGGAACATACATGTCTTCCATAAAATATATGTTCACATTTTCAAACTAGTTTTCATTGGGAAAGCAGATGAAGGACATATGGGGATTTTATCAAAGCAAACAAACACTAACAGTACATTCAGAAAATATTCAGACCCTTTCATTTTTTCCATATTTTGTTATGCTACAGCCGTATTCTAAAATGGATTAAATTGTAATTTTTTTCTCACCAATCTACACACAATACCCCATAATGGCAAAGCAAAAACATGTTTGTAGAAATTTGACCAAATTGAAATATCACATTTACATTGGTATTCAGACCCTTTACTCAGTACTTTGTTGAATAACCTTTGCCAGCAATTACAGCCTCGAGTCTTCTCTGCAGATCCTCTCAAACTCTGTCAGGTTGGATGGGGAGTATCGTTGCACAGCTATTAGGTCTCTCCAGAGATGTTCGATCAGGTTTAAGTCCAGGCTCTGGCTTGTCCCGAAGCCACTCCTGCATTGTCTTGGCTGTGGGCTTAGAGTTGTTGTCCTGTTGGAAGGGGAACCTTCTCCACAGTCAGGTCCTGAGCGCTCTGGAGCACGTTTTCATCAAGGATCTCTCTGTACTTTGCTCCATTAATCTTTCCCTCAGTCTCCCAGTCCCTGCTGCTGAAAAACATCCCCACAGCAGGATGCTGCCACCACCATGCTTCACCGTAGGGATGGTGCCAGGTTTCCTCCAGATGTGACACTTGGCATTCAGGCCAAAGAGTTCAATCTTGGATTCATCAGAACAGAGAATCTTGTTGCTCATGGTCTGAGAGTCCTTTAGGGGCCTTTAGGAAAAGTGAGGAGTGGCTTCTGTCTAGCCACTCTACTATAAAGGCCTGATTGGGGGAGTGCTGCAGAGATGGTTGTCCTTCTGGAAGGTTCTCCCATCTCCACAGAGGAACTCTGGAGCTCCGTCAGAGTGACCATCGGGTTCTTGGTCACCTCCCTGAGCAAGGCCCTTCTCCCCTGATTATTCAGTTTGGCCGGGCGGCCATCTCTAGGAAGAGTCTTGGTGGTTCCATTTAACAATGATGGAGGCCACTGTGCTCTTGGGGACCCTTCCCCAGATCTGTGCCTCGACACAATCCTGTCTCTGAGTTATACGGACAATTCCTTCGACTTCATGGCTTTGTTTTTGCTCTAACATGCACTGTCGACTGTGGGACCTTATACAGACAGGTGTGGGCCTTTCCAAATCATGTCCAATCAATTGAATTTACCACAGGTGGACTCCAATCAAGTTGTAGAAACATCTCAAGGATGATCAATGGAAACAGGATGCACCTGGGCAAAATTTTGAGTCTCATAGCAAAGGGTCTGAATATTTATGTAAAAAGAGGTATTTCTGTTTTAGATTTTTTTTTATAGATTTGCCAAATTTGTTTTTGCTTTGTCATTATGTGGTATTGTGTGTAGATTGATTGGTGAAAAAATATATTCAATCCATTTTAGAATAAGGCTGTAACGTAACAAAATGTGGAAAAAGTGAAGGGGTCTGAATACTTTCCGAATGCACTGTATGCATGTGAAAACTCTGAATTATAAATCATTACTCCACGTGCTTGACATATGTCACTTTATTCTGTGCCATCGGCTTTGAACGAGGCACCCAACTCATCCCTGGAGGCAGCCAGCCTGCTTATAAAACACATTTTCACTCCTCCCTGGTGAACTCGGCCATCTTAATCCAATCCCCTGTCTTGCTTTATGAGGCTCTTCCTCTCTCAGCTGTAGCTGTCAGTCAGGTTAGAACGGTTTTGACTAGATGGGATACAGTTTATGTCAGAATTGGCCAGAATTGACTTTCCGCATCAGGTTAGGTCAATTTACGCAGCAGGCTAGGAGAAGTAATGTAGCAGGTTAGGAGAATTAGATTAAGGTTTGGAAAAGTGTAAGGGTTAATGTAACCCAATTCAGAGATACCTGGCTTTTTCTAGCAGTTGCTATGGAATGGGCTTTGGGCTTAGAGTTTGTGTGTGTGTTTGTTTCAGTCTAACATCAACAGCAATCCATCACTCTTATGTCCAAATCCCAATAGCCAATACATTCATTCCAGCTTTCCACTCTCTCGCCTCAGTTTCTATATGCCATTTATCTGTTGGGTTGTTTAGACCTAAAGTCTAAACCTTAGACAAATGAAGATGCAGGATGCCTTAGTTTGCTACAGCATCATCTTTTACCCATTGCTTTGCCCCAACTGTATTCTCTCTCTCACCTCTCACTCTTTCTCTCTTTCTTTCTCTGTCCCCTCTCTCCCCTGTCATTTGCTAAAATCCAGTTCTCCTAACAGGGTAGTATCCCTACCACCTCCCCCAGTCCCACTATATTTATAGCTCAATCTGGTGGCAAGCCAGCTGCCTCCCTTATCTGTGTGTGTGTGTCATAATAATAGAACTGTGTGTGTGTGTGTGTGTGTGTGTGTGTGTGTGTGTGTGTGTGTGTGTGTGTGTGTGTGTGTGTGTGTGTGTGTGTGTGTGTGTGTGAGAGAGAGAGATGGCTGTCTGTGTCACTCTATTTCTGACTGCATTGCTGGGTGCCCCATTCGGCTTGTCTGAGTGTGTGTGTCGGTGTGTGTTTCTGTTTGACAGTGGGACAGTGAGCCTCTCTCTTTGGCCTCACAAGATTAGGATTCTAAAGCAGTACATTTGGAGTTCCTGTGTTGAGTATTAGCCATCATAAGGTAGGTGAACTTTGAGTTTAGTGTGTATTTGTGTGAAATGTCAGAAAATATAAGACAGAGACAGAGTTTGTTCTCATGACTTTATTTCTAGAGCCCTGGGTGGATCTTTGGACTGAGGGACAGATAGGGGAGAGCAGGTTAAGGGAAAAGGAGAGAGAGGATGGGGGAAAAGAGACAAAGAAGGGCTGGGTAGGGTAGAGAGAGAGGACAGGGGTAGGGGAGAGGGGGTAGGGGAAAGAGGGTAGGGTAGAGGGGTAGGAGAAAGAGAGTGTAGAGAGGAGGGGTAGTGGAAAGTGGAGTGGGTAGGGTAGAGGGGTAGAGGAGAGGGTAGGGTAGGGGGTAGAGGAGAGGGTAGGGTAGAGGGGTAGAGGAGAGGGTAGGGTAGGGGGTAGAGGAGAGGGTAGGGTAGAGGGGTAGAGGAGAGGGTAGGGTAGGGGGTAGAGGAGAGGACAGGGTAGAGGGGTAGGGTGGAGGGGTAGAGGAGAGGACAAGGTAGAGGGGTAGAGGAGAGGGGTAGGGTGGAGGGGTAGAGGAGAGGACAAGGTAGAGGTAGAGGAGAGGACAGGGTAGAGGAGAGGACAGGGTAGAGGGGTAGGGTGGAGGGGTAGAGGAGAGGACAAGGTAGAGGGGTAGAGGAGAGAACAAGGTAGAGGGGTAGAGGAGAGGGGTAGGGTGGAGGGGTAGAGGAGAGGACAAGGTAGAGGTAGAGGAGAGGACAGGACAGGGTAGAGGTAGAGGAGAGGACAAGGTAGAGGGGTAGAGGAGAGGACAAGGTAGAGGGGTAGAGGAGAGGACAAGGTAGAGGAGAGGGGTAGAGGAGAGGACAAGGTAGAGGGGTAAGAGGAGAGGACAGGGTAGAGGGGTAGAGGAGAGGACAGGGTAGAGGGGTAGAGGAGAGGGGTGGAGGAGAGGACAGGGTAGAGGGGTGGAGGAGAGGGGTAGAGGAGAGGACAGGGTAGAGGGGTAGAGGAGAGGGGTAGAGGAGAGGGGTGGATGAGAAGGAGAGGGGTAGAGGAGAGGACAGGGTAGAGGGGTAGAGGAGAGGGGTAGAGGAGAGGACAGGGTAGAGGGGTAGAGGAGAGGGGTAGAGGAGAGGACAGGGTAGAGGGGTGGAGGAGAGGGGTAGAGGAGAGGACAGGGTAGAGGGGTAGAGGAGAGGGGTAGAGGAGAGGGGTGGATGAGAAGGAGAGGGGTAGAGGAGAGGACAGGGTAGAGGGGTAGAGGAAAGGGGTAGAGGAGAGGACAAGGTAGAGGGGTAGAGGAGAGGGGTAGAGGAGAGGACAGGGTAGAGGGGTAGAGGAGAGGGGTAGAGGAGAGGACAAGGTAGAGGGGTAGAGGAGAGGGGTAGAGGAGAGGACAGGGTAGAGGGGTAGAGGAGAGGACAAGGTAGAGGGGTAGAGGAGAGGGGTAGAGGAGAGGACAGGGTAGAGGGGTAGAGGAGAGGGGTAGAGGAGAGGACAGGGTAGAGGGGTAGAGGAGAGGGGTAGAGGAGAGGACAGGGTAGAGGGGTAGAGGAGAGGACAGGGTGGAGGGGTAGAGGAAAGGACAGGGTAGAGGGGTAGAGGAGAGGACAGGGTAGAGGGGTAGAGGAGAGGACAAGGTAGAGGGGTAGAGGAGAGGGGTAGAGGAGAGGACAAGGTAGAGGGGTAGAGGAGAGGACAGGGTAGAGGGGTAGAGGAGAGGACAGGGTGGAGGGGTAGAGGAAAGGACAGGGTAGAGGGCCTGGTGTACAGTAGCTGCCTGAAAGTGTGACTGCTGTTAAAGACAGAATATAACACTTCCCCATATAGGATGGGTTATGTCATGTTCTATCAAGTTGACAGGGTTGTCACTATTGATTGGGTGGATCACAAGAAATTGGAGTCGCTTCAGGTGGGAGATAAAAGTTTGGAAAGCTTCGGAATTGAGCCACTGTTCGCGGGATCATGCCATGGACACAGCATGATGGCTGAACAGATCTGACACAGTTAAAACGGTTGCTTACATATCACCCAGAAATGTGTTGTGGTGAATCAACAGGTGAACACTGAAGTATAAATATCTATTAAGATGGCGGTCTGGATGTCATACTCACAGACATCATCCCCCTCAGAGATGAGTTGACGTAGGCTTCATTGGTGTTGTGTTGATCAGAGACTGTCCACAACAGGTCTGCCTGCCAGTCTGTGTCATACTCCTAAACCAACCAGCCACAGTCTTTCTGACCTTGGATATACTGTACTTGCCAATACCCAATATTTTCATAAAATCTTAAAGCCTTTTCTCCCTCCTCACACACACCACCTGAACTGCCCTTCACCCAACTGACATCCTCTGTCTGTCTGTCTGTAAGGGCCAGGGCCCAGATTCACAAAACACATTTACATTTACATTTTAGTCATTTAGCAGACGCTCTTATCCAGAGCGACTTACAGTAGTGAATGCATACATTTCATAAAAAATTTTTTTTTCCTGTGCTGGCCCCCCGTGGGAATCGAACCCACAACCCTGGCGTTGCAAACACCATGCTCTACCAACTGAGCTTACGCAAAAACTTAAGAAGCTTCCTAAGAAAAAAAAAGGAAGAAGATAAGATAGTTCTTAATTGTAATTCCTCAACAATATCTTTAGATTTAATGATTTTCTTACAAACTTTGCAAATAACTTAAAAAAAAATGTTCTTAAAATGTTTGTTGCTAGGCAACCGTTTTAGCTAGCTATCTAGCTAGCAATGGCAATCATGTTAGCATATTTCCTACTGAGATTACTGTTCTAAAATAATCAATACTGAAACTTTCAGTTGAAGTTTGTGAGTGAATTAAACATGTTCAATTGCTTTCGTGAGCTTATTCTCTCACTACCCTGAGTTTAAGACAAGGGTTTAGCTATCTTGGAATTAAGGACATTTCCAATAACTTAATTTTCAATAATCACATTTCTTTTAAACTTTTTGCTTAATTATGGAGAAACATAAGAAGTGCACTACAATTTCCAATAACCTTTTTGAGGAGTAGGAACTTTGCTTAATGTTATTCTTAAGTCTATAGTTAAGGACAAAATGGCAGTTAAGAAGAAATTTCTTCGAAAGAAGGTTTTGTGAATCTGGGCCCAGGGGAGTAGAGGTCAGGGGAGTATGTGTCTGAGAAGTCCAATGGATCGGACAGCTGAGTCAGGCAGAAACCAGAGGAAAGGAGAGCTGTACACGAGACCCAGGTGGGGAGTGTGTTGGTGAGGGAAGAAACAGTAGTTTGTGAGAGGTTGTGCAGTTGTCTAGATATGTGAGAGTGCTTGTGTGCTTATGACTTCACTAGAAAGAGTGATATTTCTGAGAGACAGCTGATTTGTGTGAGGCTGGTGTTGAGTGATCTGCCACCTGTCTTGTATTCCACCACACCGTGAGGTGTTTCATCATGTGTTGTCAGCAGTGGTTACTACATGTCATCAGAAAACATGGTGCACCATAACACGTGATTCTGAACTTACTGTTTGAGAAACACTGCTCAACATACATTACACCAGCTCGTCAAACATCTCATTCTGAAATTATGGGCATTAATATGGAGTTGGTCCCCCCTTTACTGCTATAACAGCCTCCACTCTTCTGGGAAGGTTTTCCACTTGATGTTGGAACATTGATGCAGGGATTAGCTTCCATTCAACCACAAGAGCATTAGTGAGGTCGGGCACTGATGTTGGGCGGTTAGGCCTGGCTCGCAGTCAGTGTTCCAATTCATCCCAAAGGTGTTTGATGGGGTTGAGGTCAGAGCTCTGTGCAGGCCAGTAAAGTTCTTCCACACCAATCTCAACAATCAATTTCTGTATGGACTTCGCTTTGTGCACGGGGACATTGTCATGCTGAAACAGGAAAGGGCCTTCCCCAAACTGTTGCCACAAAGTTGGAAGAACAGAATCGTCTAGAATGTAATTGTATGCTGTTGCGTTAAGATTTCCCTTCATTGGAACTAAGGGGCCCGAACCATGAAAAACACCCCCAGACCATTATTCCTCCTCCACCAAACTTTACAGTTGACACTATGCATTCAGGCAGGTAGAGTTCTCTTGGCATGCGCCAAACCCAGATTCGTCCGTCAGACTGCCAGGTGGTGAACAGTTCTTGTGCTGACGTTGCTTCCAGAGGCAGTTTGGAACTCGGTAGTGAGTGTTGCAACCGAGGACAGACGTTTCCACTTCACAATAACAGCACTTACAGTTGTCTGGGGCAGCTCTAGCTGGGCAGAAAATTTACGAACTGACTTGTTGGAAATGTGGCATCCTATGACGGTGCCACGTTGAAAGTCACTGAGGTCTTCAGTAAGGCCATTCTACTGCCAATGTTGGGATATTGCATGGCTGTGTGCTCGATTGTGTACACTTGTCAGTAACAGGTGTGGCTGAAATAGCCGAATCCACTCATTTGAAGGGGTGTCCACATACTTTTGAATATAAAGTGTATCTTTCAATGTATACTTTATCCATCTCCATCTCTATCTCTCTCTCCATCTTCCCTCTGTCTTCGCTTTGCCTGTTTCTCTCCATCCCTATACTCGTAGAAAAAAGGGTTCCAAAAGGGTTTTTCGGCTGTCCGCATAATAACCCTTATTTGGTCCAGGTAGAATCCTTTTGGGTTCCATATAGAACCAGGGGCGAAAATCTGACATCAACTTTGGAGGGGACAATTACATTAAATTTTCTCAAGAGCAATTCCTGAGGGGGACACCGAAAGTAGTGCTGTAACACATAGCCTACATTGTAATATGGTAAATGTATATTGAGGAACCAAAGAAACAAGGTGTTTGCCGTACTCCTAACTACCGGTACCCAAAACTACACAACTAATCACAACAGCAATACCATTGCCTTTAACAAATCTTAGTTCAGTCACCAGTTTAAGTTGAGAGTGGGGGTATCCATGGCATTTTCCAATTATGTTCCTATTTTACAAGTAAAAAAATGGAGAACCTTTCATAATGTTGCCAAACAAAGACTCAACAAACTTACCTGAGACTCCCTGTCTCTGCCAGTCTGTCCCTGCATATCTGTCCCCAACTCTGCTGTCTGTGTGCCATCTGTTGCCTGCTCTGCCTAATGACATCATTGTGAAACATTTCCATTAGAATTTCATTTCTTTCTTATGAACATTTTATCAACTAGTCTTTGAGATATTAGGCTATTAGGGTTCTTACTTTGCGTTTTGCTGTACTGAAAAATACTCGGATGTCCGTCTTTTATTTTTCTGCCATTTTTCTACCTGGCTGGCTGGCTGGCTACACACACACACACAGTGTGTAGGTTATTTACAGTAGAAGATGGGCTTCTATCATCTTATCTTTTATCATTCTATTTGGGCTTCGATCTAAAAGGTAGCTAGCAAATGTGAAACGGATTAAAATGACAAGAGTTGACAGCTGTATGAGTTCACCATTTACACAACATATGCTGCAACCTTTTGTAATTTTAATAGTTTGTTTCATATTGGCTGGCTTCCAACAATAGCTGAATTTGCAAAGCTAGCGAGCACCAATTCCGTTTCAGTAGTGTTTGCTATAATCTTTGCTACCCGGGTTAAATAAAGGTGAAATAAAATAAATAAATAAAAGTTCCCTTGCGACAATTTAGCTTTTGCAACGAGACCATTACATATATTTAAGACAATGGTAGAAGAGAGTGTAGTTCTGTTGAGTTTGGACTTCAGTTTATCGCTAACCTTATCGCAGGGACTTTGAAGCACTAACTTACATCATCTGCCTGCTGATCTTGGAATAAATTGACGATAGCAAAGATTCCATCTTTGACGAGGCCACATAAATGGAATAGGTACTAGCTAGCTTAATAGTTAATATTTGCGCGCTAGCTCTGCATATTCAGCTAGTGTGTGTGCGCGATTGACTGGATTAACCTCACGTCAGTTACGTTCATTGAGTGCCTTTCAGACAGTAGATACGACCCCTCTGTTACCTTGCCAACTAAGGAACTGGCAGTGGATCAAAACATTGTGAGGCAAAGGGTGGGGGGGTCGCAATCTTTTGAAACTTAAAAACGTGCTATTAAGTGTCTATAATCAGCACAATTGCTTTCATTGCGTATTATTAATATTATTTAAATTACATAGTTATGTTTCAGTGATATATTGGGGGGACAACTCATATTTTTCCAAGGATGGGGGTTCTACATGGAACCGACAAGGGTTCTACCTGGAACTAAAAGGTTTCTACCTGGAAACAAAAGGGTTCTGCAAAAGGTTCTGCTATGGGGACAGCCAAAGAACCATTTTAGGTTGTAGGTATAAAACAAAAAATTGAAGAGTGAATTTCCCTCTTTCTTCTCTGCCTATCTTTCTCCCTCTCTATTTTTTCCTTTCTCCATCCCTCTTTCTCTCATTCTTGTTTCTCTCCATCCCAGGTTCACAGTGTCACCGTTTATGTGTTGTCCCACCCCCACTCTGACATCACATCACGCTGACCTCTGACTGTTTGACCCCTCACCCCTGACTCCTCCCCCAGCAGCCGTTGCCATGGCACTTTCCTCACGCTTAAAGCTCTGGGAGCAGAAGGGAGGTGCAGAGATGATGTGGCATGAGGCATTTATGTCCTAGAATAGTCTGGAATGGTCTTTACTCTGTTTGTGTTCTAGTTGTGTGTTCCCTTAATGTGTGTTCTAGTGAGTCATGTTGAAGATGTCTGTAG
This sequence comes from Salmo trutta, assembly GCF_901001165.1. NCBI lineage: Eukaryota > Metazoa > Chordata > Actinopteri > Salmoniformes > Salmonidae > Salmo > Salmo trutta. The sequence goes on from NC_042979.1 coordinate 30,457,081, forward strand.
TCTAGAATTATCAGCCTGTGTGTTCTGGATTTGTTGTTCTATGTGTGGACTACTGTATGTCCCACACCCTGCTTTGCATCTCCCATCTGCAAATACAACCACTCCTGTGTGTACCTACAGTAACCAGAGCACCACACACACCCCTACCTCACTCACTCACTCACTCACTCACTCACTCACTCACTCACTCACTCACTCACTCACTCACTCACTCAATAATTGAATTCACTCCTCTATTACCAATCCCGATGTCATTCTTATGTCTCTATATGTTAGCATTATGGACCAGTAACATCTTTAGACCACATCTGAGCAGAGGACAGGAGAGAGAGGAGAGTTGTCTTACTGACCTTTCTGTCCTCCTGTCTCCACAGTAACATCAGGTTAAATCTAATCAGACCATTACCTCTGGTGGTATTGAATGACCTAGTCATTCACTAGTTGTTAAGTAGTTACACACCGTTTATATAATCTGTGTCAGTAATTCACACCTGTTTGTGGCCAAGAGGAAACTCTGTGAACTCAACTGATCTGCAGTCCTCAAAGTAGATGATATTTGCTGTTCCACAGTAGCATGTGTTTGTGTGTGTCTGTGTGTGTGTGTGTGTGTGTGTGTGTGTGTGTGTGTGTGTGTGTGTGTGTGTGTGTGTGTGTGTGTGTGTGTGTGTGTGTGTGTGTGTGTGTGTGTGTGTGTGTGTGTGTGAGCTATCCTGCTATCACAGTATATAGCTGTTGAGCCTGTGCTGAGCATAGACTGCATTGCATCTATTTCTAACAGTATATCTGACTCTGCATGGAAGCATTGGTCTGTGGCCCTGTTCAAATTACATCAACTGTCAAATATAGGTTCAAATACATACTGTGAAAATACATCCTCTTTTCTACAAGGATGAAAGGATGAATGTGTACATTTGTATTTGAACAAGGCCTGTGTCTGTCATATCAGTCTTACCCTCTCCATCCCTCCATTCCACTCTACAGATAAAGGAGAAGAAAGAAGAGCCCACCTCTCCTCCGCCTCCTCTGTCAGCCCTACCAGGAGGCTTCCTCAAACAGCTGGTCAGGGAGACAGAGAAGGAGACCAAACAAAAAGAACCTGAGGTCAAAGAAGAGAAGGCGGTAAGAGAGAGAGAGAGATGAAGGGGTGAAAGAGAGTGGAATTGAAGGAGGGGGATGGAGAGAGTGAGGGAGGGAAAGTACAGATTAAAGAGGAGAAGATAGAAAGGGATGGAGGGAAGGGTGGAGTTAGAACGCGAGAGAGACAATTGGAAAAGAATAACCAGTTTTTTCAGAGGGTCAACAGCAAGTCAGCCAATGGTGAAGTAAAGGCAGGAGGGTGCTATGTGTTTTTACTTACCGGGGTGGCGTCCATCTTGTTTCTTTCCAGCCCAGTAAACTGAGTGACAACCTGGTGCAGCAGTTCCTCCTCCCAGACCAGACTCCACCAATCCTGGAAGCTGAGATGGCCCTACGAAATGAGCATTTGGTCAATGGAGAGCGAGGCCGCCACTCCAACCAATCAGATCTCAAGACCTCCTCGTCCCGGCAAATAATTTCCCCCGAAATCAAGAGCCCACCCTTGGGGGACACAGCCAAAAAGGAAGTGACCTCAGAGCCACAGAAACAGGAAATGACAACAGAGCAGCTGAAGCAAAAACAAGAAGTTACATCAGAGCTGCAGGGGCAGGAAGTGAAGTCAGGGAAAGAGAAGGTGACAAATGATGCCAAAAAGCCAAAGATGGAAGGAAAGAAAGAGAAGCAGAAAGAGGAGAAGAAAGAGGGAGTGATAGAAGAGAGACTGGAGCCTGAGGGGCAACAAGCAGACACTACCTTAACACAACACAAGAGGAAAGAGGTATGATGTCACGTGGACCTATCATAGGATATCTACTGTGCATACCACACACACACACACACACACACACACACACACACACACACACACACACACACACACACACACACTCCCTTACATACTTGCTCCACTGGGGCGTCGCAAAATGAACACGTCAAGCCTCTCGCAGAGCGATGCTGCTTACTCCCAGGTTACATTGAAAACAATGTAGCAGACACACACATGCGCACTGACAGACACACACAGACACACACTGGAACCTCGACTTACTCACAGAACACACACACTGCATGCCGTAGAATACACATAGGATTTTTCATCTCTCACTTTCTTTCTCCTCTTTCTTTCTTTCTTTCTTTCTTTCTTTCTTTCTTTCTTTCTTTCTTTCTCTCTCTCTCTCTCTCTCTCTCTCTCTCTCTCTCTCTCTCTCTCTCTCTCTCTCTCTCTCTCTCTCTCTCTCTCTCTCTCTCTCTCTCTCTCTCTCTCTCTCTCTCTCTCTCTCTCTCTCTCTCTCTCTCTCTCTCTCTCTCTCTCTCTCTCTCTCTCTCTCAGGTGAGGGATGTGTGGTATGAGATTGGCACTGTGTGGTACGTCCACAAGGAGGGCTTCTCCCTAGGTAAGTGGTGGTAATGTAGTGTAATGGTGATGCAGTGTGGTAGACTGCTGTGTGTTCTGAGGTATTGGGTTGCATTGGTTGTGTATTAATAGTACCTTGCTTTACCACTGTCCTCCGGTATCCAACCCTTCATACTGCGGGAGACATCTTGACAGCTACTAGTATCCTGACATACTGTATACTGTATACTGATGTACTATACCAATAGTATTTGATGTACTATAGCAGTATTTTGATGTACTCTACTGTAGTTTACTGTAGAATATCTTGCCACTCAGCATTAATCCTATTAGTTTTTCATATGCCCACATATACACACACGCATATACTGATACACACACACACTCACACTCACACACACACTCACACTGGTGATCAAAGATTAGGGATGCATATCAAAGTTTAAGCCCCTGGTACATAAACCCTGCCTGATAATCCCTGTGTAGCTGTGGGAGTAATACTGAGAATATTACTGAGAATACAGACTAGAGCCACAACCAGGAAACTCACTAAGACCTCATCTCTCTCCAAAACAACAATAAATCCTGTTGGGACAAATCTACAGTGCTTACTGTAGTGTTAACAGTATTTACTGTAGTGTTAACAGTGCTTACTGTAGTGTTAACAGTATTTACTGTAGTGTTAACAGTATTTACTGTAGTGTTAACAGTATTTACTGTAGAAGACTGCATCCCTTTTACTACCTAGGTTTCCATCCAATTTGCAACCGATTTTCATACGAATATTATAAAATCTTACTAAGAAAATACGCGCATTTTCCCACCAGATTCTGTTTCCATCAAAATTGACTTGTTGCGGATTAAAGGCTGTGCGTGGTGACGTAGTGCACCTAAAAAACACTTTTGCGCTAAAGTTATCATGTACTGAATAAAAAACATGAATTCATTGTGTTTCCATAGCATTTTCCACTCAATCGATGGTTTTTCACACAAACTGTTTCAAAAAATGGCAAACTTGCTCAGTCTGGTTTTTGCTCATGTTCTCTAGACAACAGTTTGCTGATTAAGATGACAGGTTATATGTTGAGATGGATAAGAGCAAGATCATTCTTATTTGTTAATTGGCAGCTAAGTGAATCATCGTCATGTCACTAGCATACAAATGAAGACCCTCGATATTTATTGGAAAGGAGCATCAAGCTCGTCACTGTGCACTTTCACCACCCTGTGAAGTTCATCATATAACTTATTTCATCTATAGCCTAATAAACTGTGCATGCTTTTTGAAGTTGTAGTAAGAGGACAACACAACATGCACTACATGACCAAAAGTATGTGGACACCTGACGTCAAACATCTCATTCCAAAATCATGGAGTTGGTCCCCCCTTTGCTTCTATATCAACCTCCACTCTTCTGGGAAGGCTTTCCACTAGATGTTGGAACATTGCTGCGGGGACTTGCTTCCATTCAGCTACAAGAGCATTAGTGAGGTCGGCACTGATGTTGGGCGATTAGGCCTGGCCCGCAGTCGGTGTTCCAATTCATCCCAACGGTGTTCGATAGGCTGGAGGTCAGGGCTCTGTGCAGGCCAGTCAAGTTCTTCAAACACCGATCTCGACAAAGCATTTCTGTATGGACCTCGCTTGGTGCACGGGGGCTGAAACAGGAAAGGGCCTTCCCCAAACTGTTGCTGCAAAGTTGGAAGCATAGAATCGTCTAGAATGTCATTCTATCTATGCTGTAGCATTAAGATTTCCCTTCACTGTAACTCAGTGGTGGAAAAAGTACCCAATTGTCATACTTGAGTAAAAGTAAAGATACCTTAATAGAAAATGACTCAAGTAAAAGTGAAATATACTTAAGTATCAAAAGTAAATGTATTTGCTCAAATTTACTTAAGTATCAAAAGTATAAATCGTTTCAAATTCCTTAAATTAAGCAAACCAGACTGTGCCATTTTCATTTTTTATATTTTTTAAATTTTTTACGGATAGCCAGGGGAACACTCCAACACACAGACATAATGAAGCATGTGTTTAGTGAGTCCGCCAGATCAGATGCTGTAGGGATGACCAGGGATGTTCTCTTGATATGTGTGTGAATTAGACAATTTTCCTGTTCTGCTAAGCATTTGGGAGCTTTTGGGTGTCAGGGAAAATGTACGGAGTAAAAAGTATTTTCTTTAGGAATGTAGTGAAATAAAAGCTGTCAAAAATAAAAATAGCAAAGTAAAATACAGATACCCCAAAAAACGACTTAAGTAGTACTCAAGTATTTTTTACTTAGTTACAGCAGTGGTGTAAAGTATGTGGCACTCGCGGTCGCGTTCTGTGAGCTTGTGTGGCCTACCACTTCGCGGCTGAGCCATTGTTGCTCCTAGACATTTCCACTTCACAATAACAGCACTTACAGTTGACTGGGGCAACTCTAGCAGGGCAGAAATTTGACGAACTGACTTGTTGGAAAGGTGGCATCTTATTACGATGGCATCCTATGACAATAAGACCATTCTACTGCCAATGTTTGTCTATGGAGATTACATGGCGGTGTGCTCGATTTTACACACCTGTCAGCAACGGGTGTGGCTTAAATAGACAAATCCACTAATTTGAAGGTGTGTCCGCATACTTTTGTAGTGTTTTTTTCCATGTGTGACTTCAAATTTACCTCCATATGATGGATATTCTATCAACAATTGGGCAAGAAATCATTTCCAACCGCAATTTGTTGCATAATTAATTTTACAGACACTAAAAGATCCCACAAACTCGAACAAACAAATTGTCTGTCGAAATTTCTGAAATTGTTCCAACACTTCCTGTTTCCATCACAGCTTTCGTGCTTTTTTTTAATACAGTGTGGCCTTACTTGCCAAAAATCTGTGGATGGAAACATGGTTAATGATAAACATCAAAGTCATCTTTTAGTGACTAATGGATTTGTCCTGAGACTTCCCATTAGTAGGTTTATACTGGTTTATACTGAGCTTTTCTGTGATTGGTGGGTTCTGTGTTCCAGCCACTCAGCTGAAGCCAGACGAGGGAACCCCAGATCTCCCAGCAGGCCTAGTGAGAGTCAGAATGGAGACAGATGGAACACTGCATGATGTCATGGAGCACGACATCCACAAGGTAGTCTCTCTCTCTCCCCTGACTTCCTGTCTTTCCTTTACCCTCTCTCTATTTTTTCCTCTCTCTCCATCCCTCTCTCACATGGTCTTTCTCTGTACAATATCTCTAATTTCTGACATCTCTCTCTCACTCTCTCTCTGTCCCTCTCTTTTTCTCTCCAGTTGAATCCCTCTGAGTTGGACCTGTGTGAAGACTTGAGTGATCTGCAGAGTGTGAATGAGTGTGGAGCACTCCACACGTTAACCAGTCGAGCTAAAGCCAGCCTGCCTCTCACACATGCAGGACCCAACCTGATCAACTTCTGGCCTCCGCTGAACCAACACGGCAAGGTGAGCACACACACACACACACACACACACACACACACACACACACACACACACACACACACACACACACACACACACGCTATTTTCATGTAGTTCCATTGAAACCAGATGATACTTGAATATTGATGTCTCCTCTCCCTAGACCCCTCGCTCCCGTCGTGGGGACAGTGTTTGGGACGCTCCCCCTGCCCTGGCCGCTCTAGTCAGGCGTGTTTATGTCTCCATGGTGGGCACCCGCAGGGACCAGAGTGTGTGTGCGGTGGGACGCAGCGGCACAGGCAAGACCACCTCCTGCCAAGCCTTCACACACACACTTCTCAAACAGGCTGGCACTGCCGGAGACAGCATCAGTGGTTAGTACCTGTGTGTTCCTGCGTGCATGCGGAATGTCATGTGATATAAAGTATTTCTGTATAACGTATATGTGTGTTGGAGTGTTGGAGGTAATAGCACATTGTGTATAATGTTATCTCTCCATCTGTTTGTGTGTGTGTGTGTGTGTGTGTGTGTGTGTGTGTGTGTGTGTGTGTGTGTGTGTGTGTCCAGTGGAGCGTATCCAGGCAGTGTTCACAATCCTGAGGTCATTTGGGTGTGTGAGCTCTCAGCACAGTGATGCCTCTTCTCGCTTCGCCATGGTTCTCTCTCTGGACTTCAACCATGCTGGACTGGCCTCTGCCGGACACCTACAGGTACACACACACACACACACACACACATATAAGCACACACACACAGGCACGCACACACAAACACAAACATGCACACACACAAATTGTTGCCCATTATCAAAGTGTATTTCTTATACTGCTATGTTCAGTATCATTGTCTCAATGCCTGATCATTTCTTCCTCTCTCCTTTCCTCCAGACTATGATGTTAGAGAAGTGGAGGGTGTGTCAGAAGATGGAGGGAGAGAGTAACTTCCTGGTCTTCTCCCAAATGCTGGCTGGACTCAGTACAGAGATGAGGTACACACACAAACACACACACACACACACACACACACACACACACACACACACACACACACACACACACACACACACACACACACACACACACACACACACACACACACACACACACACACACACTCTTACATGACTTCCTGTCTCCTCCTGATAGGACGGAGCTGCAGATGCACCAATTCCCAGAAGCCAACTGTTTTGGAATAGTCCCTCCCACCAAGGTAACCAGGAAATGTTGCTAACCTTTGTGTTTTTTGGCCATATTGCTTACTTACCTCACATACATACTAATAGGCCCTGCTTCCTACCATCTATGTCCTCCTCCCTCCTTTCCTTCCATCCCTCCATCAGGTGGAAGAAAAGCAGCGTGCATCCGTGGCCTTCACCAAGCTGCTGGTTGCCATGGAAACACTGGGCTTCTCGGCCAATGAGCAACGAGCAATATGGCATGTCCTGGCAGGGTTGTACCATCTGGGAGCAGCGGGGGCATGTAAAGGTATAGAGTTTATACCATAGACTGTACCATCATCTCTCTCTCCATACCATATACTACAGTGCCTTCGGAAAGTATTCAGACCCCTTGAAATTTTCCACATTTTGCAAGGTCACAGCCTTATTCAAAAATTGATTAAATTGTTGTTTCCCCTCATCAATCAACACGCAATACCCCATAATGACAAAGCAAAAGCTGTTATTTTGACATTTTTGCAAATGTATTAAAAATAAAAAACGGAAATATCACATTTACATAAGTATTTAGACCCTTTACTCAGTACTTTGTTGAAGCACCTTTGGCAGTGATTACAGCCTCGAGTCTTCTTGGGTATGACACTGCAAGCATGGCACACCTTGGCACAGCTATTTTCAGGTCTCTCCAGAGACGGGTTCAAGTCCAGGCTCTGGCTGGGCCACTCAAGGACATTCAGAGACTTGTCCCGAAGCCACTCCTGCGTTGTCTTGGCTGTGTGCTTAGGGTCATTGTCTTTTTGGAAGGTGAACTTTCACCCCAGTCTGAGATCCTGAGCACTCTGGAGCAGGTTTTCATCAAGGATCTCTCTGTACTTTGCTCCGTTCATCTTTGCCTTGATCCTGACTAGCCTCCATGCCATTGAAAAACACCCCCACAGCATGATGCTGCCACCACGCTTCACCGTAGTGATGGTGCCAGGTGTGATGCTTGGCATTCAGGCCAAAGAGTTCAGTCTTGGTTCCATCAGACCAGAGAATCTTGTTTCTCATGGTCTGAGAGTCTTTAGGTGCCTTTTGGCAAACTCCAAGTGGGTTGTCATGTGCCTTTTACTGAGGAGTGGCTTCCGTCTGGCCACTCTACCATAAAGGCCTGATTGGTAGAGTGATGCAGAGATGGTTGTCATTCTGGAAGGTTCTCACATCTCCACAGAGGAACTCTGGAGCTCTGTCAGAGTGACTATAGGGTTCTTGGTCACCTCCCTGAGCAAGGCCCTTCTCCCCCGATTATTCAGTTTGGCCAGGCGGCCAGCTCTAGGAAGTCTTGGTGGTTTCAAACTTCTTCCATTTAAGAATGATGGAGGCCACTGTGTTCTTGGGGACCTTCAATGCTGCATAATTTGTTTTGGTACCCTTCCCCAGATCTGTGCCATGACACAGTCCTGTCTCGAAGCTCTATGGACAATTGCTTCGACCTCATGGCTTGGTTTTTGTTCTGACATGCTCTGTCAACTGTGGGACCTTATACAGACAGGTGTGTGCCTTTCCAAATCATGTCCAATCAATTGAATTTACCACAGGTGGACTCCAATCAAGTTGTAGAAACATCTCAATGATGATCAATGGAAACAGGATGAGCTCAATTTCGAGTCTCATAGCAAAGGGTCTGAATACTTATGTAAATAACCTGTTTTTGCTTTTTCATTATGGGTTATTGTGTGTAGATTGCTGAGGTTTTATGTGTATTTAATCCATTTTAGAATAAGACTTAACCTCTTACATATAGATGTTCCGCTAGCGGAACACCGCTCCAATATCCAATGATAGGGCGTGGTGCGAATTACAAACACCTCAGAAATCCAAAAACTTCAATTTTTCAAACATATGACTATTTTACACCATTTTAAAGACAAGATTCTCCTTTATCTAACCACATTGTCCGATTTCAAAAAGGCTTTACAACGAAAGCAAAACATTAGATTATGTCAGGAGAGTACCCAGCCAGAAATAATCACACACACATTTTTCAAGCTAACATATAATGTCACAAAAACCAAAACCACAGCTAAATGCAGCACTAACCTTTGATGATCTTCATCAGATGACACTCCTAGGACATTATGTTATACAATACATGCATGTTTTGTTCAATCAAGTTCATATTTATATCAAAAAACAGCTTTTTACATTAGCATGTGATGTTCAGAACTAGCATACCCACCGAAACTTCTGGTGAATTTACCAAATTACTCACGATAAACGTTCACAAAAAACATAACAATTATTTTAAGAATTATAGATACAGAACTCCTTTATGCAATCGCGGTGTCAGATTTTAAAATAGCTTTTCGGTGAAAGCACATTTTGCAATATTCTGAGTAGATAGCCCGGCCATCATGGCTAGCTATTTTGAGACCCACCAAGTTTGTCACTCACCAAACTCAGATTTACTATAAGAAAAATTGGATTACCTTTGCTGTTCTTCGTCAGAATGCACTCCCAGGACTTCTAGTTTACACCCAATGTTGTTTTGGTTCCAAATAATCCATAGTTATATCCAAATAGCGGCGTTTTGTTCTTGCGTTCAAGACACTATCCGAAGGGTGACGCGCCGGTGCGTATCGTGACAAAAAAATTCAAAATATACTATTACCGTACTTCGAAGCATGTCAAACGCTGTTTAAAATCAATTTTTATGCGATTTTTCTCGTAAAATAGCGATAATATTCCGACCGGGAGACGTCGATTTCGTTCAAAGACTGAAAATGTAAAATGGACTCTTCATGCGCACACCCGTTTCATTGTTCTCAGATCGACCACTATCCAAATGCGCTACTGTTTTTCAGCCAGGGACTGCAGAGTCATCATTCCCCGTTCTGGCGCCTTCTGAGAGCCTATGGGAGCCTTAGAAAATGTCACGTTACAGCAGAGATCCTCTATTTTCCATAAAGAGGCTATAGAAGGCCAAGAAATGGTCAGAGAGGGCACTTCCTGTATGCAATCTTCTCAGGTTTTGGCCTGCCATATGAGTTCTGTTATACTCACAGACACCATTCAAACAGTTTTAGAAACTTTAGGGTGTTTTCTATCCAAATCAAACATTATATGCATATTCTAGTTTCTGGGCAGGAGTAATAACCAGATTAAATCGGGTACGTTTTTTATCCGGCTGTGAAAATACTGCCCCCTATCCTAAACAGGTTAACGCCATAAAATTTTTAAAAAGTCAAGGGGTGTGAATACTTTACTGAAGACACTGTAGATTATACTTTATATAGTCTGAAGACACTGTAGATTATACTTTATATAGTCTGAACTGAAGACACTGTAGATTATACTTTATATAGTCTGAAGACACTGTAGATTATACTTTATATAGTCTGAAGATACTGTAGATTATACTTTATATAGATTAGCGGTTAGTAGGACCTATGAAAACATGACAGTCATACCAATACTTTCTCTTTCTGTTTTCCACCCTCTTCTTTTCTTTTTCCATCCCCTTTTTCTCCACTCCCTCCCTTCCCCTGTCCTCCTCTCACCACCTCCCCTCCTCACCCCAGTGGGGCGTAGGGCGTTTGTGAGTTTCGACAGTGCCCAGGTGGCCAGCAGTGTATTGGGGTGTGAGGGGGAGGAGCTCCACACAGCAGTGTTCAAACACCACCTCAGACAACTGCTGCAGAGAGCCACTGGGGGTGGCAGAGAGAGACACGCTACTACTGATGCAGAGGAGGGTAAGATAGAGACACACACACACACACACACACACACACACACACACACACACACACACACACACACACACACACACACACACACACACACTCTGTCACTCCAACCTGGTCTCAGAGCATTTCGTATTATTCTATAAGCAAATCCAGTTAGTATGACATGTTACGTTTCATATGGTATGTATTAATTTGTGGATGTCCATCATTCATTTCGTATGATCTGTTATGAATTACAATTCATATTATATGTTACAAATTTGCAAAACGTAATATATGTTACGAATTCGTAAAATGTATGATATGTTATGAATTCTAGCTAGGTGGCTAACATTAGCTAGCTGGCTAACGTTAGCCAGGCTAGGGGTTAGGGCTAAGGTTAGGATTTAGCATAAAGAATTAAGGTTTGGATTAGGGGAAAGGTTAGCTAAAAGGGTTAAGGTTAGGGGAAGGGTTAGCTAGCATGCTAAGTAGTTAAAAAGTACTAAGTAGTTGAAAAATTGCTAACTGGCTACTAAATGAGATTCGAACTCTCAACCTTTGGGTCGCTAGATGTTCACGTTATACGCCCACCCATCCACCCCGACCAACTACCCTGCTTTCATTTCTGCCTTAAGTAGCCTTTTGTCTTATGTAACCATGCCAAACGTAACATATCATACTGATTTGAGTGTCCTGGATTTACATTTACTATGTTACGTCTAGTCTATGAGAACAGGCTGGCCACGCTGCCTCATCCTGTGTGTCTGCCCCACCTCTCTCTCTATCTCTCTCTCTGTCTAGGTCCCAGGATGAGCGCTACTCAGTGTGTAGATGGCATGGCTTCTGGACTGTACGAAGAACTCTTCACGGCTGTAGTGTCACTTATCAACAGGTACACACGTTCACGTTCTGTCATCACACACACGTTCTGTCATCACACAGCCGTTCTGTCATCACACACACGTTCACGTTCTGTCATCACACACACGGTCTGTCATCACACACACGTTCACGTTCTGTCATCACACACACGGTCTGTCATCACACACACGTTCACGTTCTGTCATCACACACACGTTCTGTCATCACACAGACGTTCTGTCATCACACACACGTTCACGTTCTGTCATCACACACACGGTCTGTCATCACACACACGTTCACGTTCTGTCATCACACACACGTTCTGTCATCACACAGACGTTCTGTCATCACACACACGTTCACGTTCTGTCATCACACACACGTTCACGTTCTGTCATCACACACACGTTCTGTCATCACACAGACGTTCTGTCATCACACACACGTTCTGTCATCACACACACGTTCACGTTCTGTCATCACACACACGTTCTGTCATCACACAGACGTTCTGTCATCACACACACGTTCTGTCATCACACACACGTTCACGTTCTGTCATCACACACACGGTCTGTCATCACACACACGTTCACGTTCTGTCATCACACACACGTTCTGTCATCACACACACGGTCTGTCATCACACACACGTTCTGTCATCACACACACGTTCTGTCATCACACACACGTTCTGTCATCACACACTACGTTCTGTCTTCACACACACGTTCTGTCATCACACACACGTTCTGTCATCACACACGTTCTGTCATCACACAGACGTTCTGTCATCACACACGTTCTGTCATCACACACACGTTCTGTCATCACACACATGTTCACGTTCTGTCATCACACACATGTTCTGTCATCACACACACGGTCTGTCATCACACACACGTTCTGTCATCACACACACGTTCTGTCATCACACACACGTTCTGTCATCACACACACGTTCTGTCATCACACACACGTTCTGTCATCACACACACGTTCACGTTCTGTCATCACACACACGTTCTGTCATCACACACACGTCACATTCTGTCATCACACACACGTTCTGTCATCACACACACGTTCGATCATCACAACACATAACGTTTCTGTCATCACACACATGTTCTGTCATCACACACGTTCTGTCATCACACACACGTTCTGTCATCACACACACGTTCTGTCATCACACACACGTTCACGTTCTGTCATCACACACACGTTCTGTCATCACACACACGGTCTGTCATCACACACACGTTTGTCATCACACACACGTTCTGTCATCACACACACGTTCTGTCATCACACACACGTTCTGTCATCACACACACGTTCTGTCATCACACACACGTTCTGTCATCACACACGTTCTGTCATCACACAGACGTTCTGTCATCACACACGTTCTGTCATCACACACATGTTCTGTCATCACACACACGTTCTGTCATCACACACGTTCTGTCATCACACACATGTTCTGTCATCACACACACGTTCTGTCATCACACACACGTTCTGTCATCACACACGTTCTGTCATCACACACACCTTTTATTTTGGCCTGTTCAAGACTAGTAGAGTACAGAGGATCAAGAGTCATCTGTTTGTGGAGTTGTGATGTAGAGCCACCTCAGGCAGTGTAGTATCTATATACCTGACTATATGTGGTAGTGGTGAGGTGAGCCCTGGGTGTTTCCTGCTGTCTCCCACCAGGGCCCTGAGCTCTCAGCAGCTGACATTAGCCTCTGTGATGGTGGTGGACACTCCAGGCCTCCGCAACCCCAGACACAGTGCAGAGGAGAGGGCTGCAGGCTGGTCTGAACTCTGTCATAACTACCTACAAGAGAGACTGCTGGAGTACTACTACACACACACCTTCACACACACACTGGAAAGATACGCACAGGTACAGTAACACACACACACACTCAAGTAATGTGATACTTGTTCTCCTGTATGACTGCTAAGAGTGTGTGCTGTTCTGTTGTTCCAGGACAGAGTTCAAGTAGACTTTGAAGCTCCAGAGACCAGTCCTGCTGAGGTGGTGTCCTCCATAGACCAGCCTGCTCTACAGGTAACACACACACATAACCGTCTGCTACCTGTACCTAACACACACACAACCATCTGCTACCTGTACCTAACACACACAACCATCTTCTACCTGTACCTAACACACACATAACGGTCTTCTACCTGTACCTAACACACACACAACCGTCTGCTACCTGTACCTAACACACACACAACCATCTTCTACCTGCACCTAACACACACACAACCATCTTCTACCTGTACCTAACACACACACAACCATCTTCTACCTGTACCTAACACACACACAACCATCTTCTACCTGTACCTAACACACACACAACCATCTGCTACCTGTACCTAACACACACAACCATCTGCTACCTGTACCTAACACACACACAACCATCTGCTACCTGTACCTAACACACACACAACCATCTTCTACCTGTACCTAACACACATACAACCATCTGCTACCTGTACCTAACACACACACAACCGTCTGCTACCTGTACCTAACACACACACAACCGTCTGCTACCTGTACCTAACACACACACAACCGTCTTCTACCTGTACCTAACACACACACAACCATCTGCTACCTGTACCTAACACACACACAACCGTCTTCTACCTGTACCTAACACACACACAACCATCTGCTACCTGTACCTAACACACACACAACCATCTTCTACCTGTACCTAACACACACACAACCGTCTGCTACCTGTACCTAACACACACACAACCGTCTGCTACCTGCACCTAACACACACACAACCATCTTCTACCTGTACCTAACACACACACAACCATCTGCTACCTGTACTTAACACACACAACCGTCTGCTACCTGTACCTAACACACACACAACCATCTTCTACCTGTACCTAACACACACAACCGTCTGCTACCGGTACCTAACACACACATAGCCATCTGCTACCTGTACATAACACACACACACAACCGTCTGCTACCTGCACCTAACACACACACAACCATCTGCTACCTGTACCTAACACACACACAACCGTCTGCTACCTGTACCTAACACACACACAACCATCTGCTACCTGTACATAACACACACACATAACCGTCTGCTACCTGTACCTAACACACACACAACCGTCTGCTACCTGCACCTAACACACACACAACCATCTGCTACCTGTACCTAACACACACACAACCGTCTGCTACCTGTACCTAACACACACACAACCATCTGCTACCTGTACATAACACACACACATAACCGTCTGCTACCTGTACCTAACACACACACAACCGTCTGCTACCTGTACCTAACACACACACAACCATCTTCTACCTGTACCTAACACACACACAACCGTCTGCTACCTGTACCTAACACACACACAACCGTCTTCTACCTGTACCTAACACACACACAACCGTCTGCTACCTGTGCCTAACACACACACAACTGTCTGCTACCTGTACCTAACACACACACAACCATCTTCTACCTGTACCTAACACACACACAACCATCTTCTACCTGCACCTAACACACACACAACCAGCTGCTACCTGTACCCAACACACACAACCATCTGCTACCTGTACCTAACACACACAAACGTCTGCTACCTGTACCTAACACACACACAACCGTCTGCTACCTGTACCTAACACACACACAACCATCTGCTACCTGCACCTAACACACACAACCATCTGCTACCTGCACCTAACACACACAACCATCTGCTACCTGCACCTAACACACATACAACCATCTCTACCTGTACCTAACACACACACAACCGTCTTCTACCTGCACCTAACACACACACAACCGTCTGCTACCTGCACCTAACACACACAACCATCTGCTACCTGCACCTAACACACACACAACCAGCTTCTACCTGCACCTAACACACACACAACCGTCTTCTACCTGTACCTAACACACACAACCATCTGCTACCTGCACCTAACACACACACAATCATCTGCTACCTGTACCTAACACACACACAGCACACATCAATAACCAACAGTAGAGAGACTACAGCTCCTATACCCTTTCTGAGAACTTCCACTAATCGTCAAGTGTGCCACACAGTGTTCCGGGCACAGTGTTCCGGGCACAGTGTTCCGGGCACAGTGTTCTGGGCACAGTGTTCCGGGCACAGACTAGCCTCGCCAGATGAACATGGTGTGTGTGTGTGGTAGGTACGAGGGGCGGAGGGAGACCCCAGAGGACTGCTGTGGGTTCTGGATGAGGAGATGGTGACTCCAGGATCGACAGAAAACACTGTCCTGGAGAGAGTCTGCCAGTACTACAGCTCTACTGGTGAGACGGGAGGGTGGGGAGAGTGGGGAGAGTGGAGAGAGTGGAGGGTGGGGAGGGTGGGGAGAGTGGAGAGATTGGAGAGAGTGGAGAGTGGGGAGAGTGGGGAGAGTGGGGAGAGTTGAGAGTGGGGAGAGTGGAGAGAGTGGAGAGAGTGGGGAGAGTGGGGAGAGTGGAGAGTGAGATAATGACATTTGAACTGTGAGTCTAATGTTTTCTGTTCATTTTTATTGTTTATTTAACTTTTGATTATTATCTATTTCACTTGCTTTGGAAATGTAAACATGCCAATAAAGCCCTTAGGGAGGGTGGGTGGGCGGGAGGAAGAGAGAGAAAGAGAGAAGTGGGGGTGTCTGTGTGAGTGTAAGAGTTTGGGCGAGAGTGTGTATGTCAGTGTTTTGTCAGTTTCAGTGATACAGAAGATATTGTGTCAGCAGTGGACATGTGATTCTGTTGTATGGTGGCATAGAAGTTCTGTCCTAAACTCTGGTTTGTCTGTCCTCAGTGCGTCAGTGTGAACAGCCCCTGCAGTGTGAGGTGAGCCACCTGATGGGTTCTGACCCGGTCAGATATGACCTGACGGGATGGTTCAGCCTGGTCCAGAACAACCCTTCTGCTCTCAACGCCATCTCACTGCTGCAGAATTCCTCTGTGTAAGTGTTGCCGAATCTCAGATCCACCCTTCGCCCTGGTTACTAACCTCTAGCCATGTTACCATATTGCTTTTATCCATTTAACTATTTCAGATCTATAAGATGTGTAAAAGATGTATATGTGTGTTTAATGAAATTATATCCAATACATTTTTTTTGAATGAATTAAATGTTGGCTTCAGCCTTTCCTTCTCTCTCCCTCTCTTTCTCTCTCTCCCTCTCTTTCTCTCTCTCCCTCTCTTTTTCTCACTCCCTCTCTTTCTCTCTCTTTTTCTCGCTCCCTCTCTCTTTCTCCCTCTCTATCTCTCCCTCTCTTTCCCCCTCTCTCTCCCTCGCTTTCTCTCTCTCCCTCTCTCTCTTTCTCTCTCTCCCTCTCTCTTTCTCCCTCTCTTTCTCTCTCCCTCCCTTTCCCCCTCTCCCTCTCTTTCTCTCTCTCCCTCTCTATCTCTCCTTCGCTTTCTCTCTCTCCCTCTCTTTCTTTCTCTCTCTCCCTCTCTTTCTCTCTCTCTCTCCCTCTTTCTCTCTTTCTCCCTCTCTTTATCCCTCTCTCTCCCTCTCTTTCTCTCTCTCTCCCTCTTTTTCTCCCTCTCTTTACCCCTCTACCTCTCTTTCTCTCTCTTTCTCTCTCTCCCTCTCTTTCTCTCTCTCCCTCTCTTTCTCTCTCTCCCTCTCTTTCTCTCTCTCTCTCCCTCTTTCTCTCTCTCCCTCTTTTTCTCTCTCTCCCTCTCTTTATCCCTCTCTCTCCCTCTCTTTCTCTCTCTCCCTCTCTCTCTCTCCCTCTCTTTCTCTCCCTCTCTTTACCCCTCTACCTCTCTCTCTCTCCATTTCCAGTGGAGTAGTGAAGGCGTTATTCGGCCCCCGTGCCTCTGTGCCCCCTCTGTGTCGTGGTTTGGGAGGGGTGGAGGGGGGCAGCCAGCGCTCGCTACAGAGGAGTGGCACCGTCAGAAAGACCTTCAGTGGAGGAATGGCCGCCATACGCCGACACTCCCACTGTATATCAGTCAAACTACAGGCCGTAAGTACCCTAATACACACTCCCACTGTATATCAGTGAAACTACAGGCCGTAAGAACCCTAATACACACTCCCACTTTATAATCAGTCAAACTACAGGCCGTAAGTACCCTAATACACACTCCCACTGTATATCAGTGAAACTACAGGCCGTAAGAACCCTAATAAATCAAATCAAATTTATTTATATAGCCCTTCGTATATCAGCTGAAATCTCAAAGTGCTGTACAGAAACCCAGCCTAAAACCCCAAACAGCAAGCAATGCATGTGAAAGAGGCACAGTGGCTAGGAAAAACTCCCTAGGAAAAACTCCCTAGAAAGGCCAAAAACCTAGGAAGAAACCTAGAGAGGAACCAGGCTATGAGGGGTGGCCAGTCCTCTTCTGGCTGTGCCGGGTGGATATTATAACAGAACATGGTCAAGATGTTAAAATGTTCATAAATGACCAGCATGGTCAAATAATAATAATCATTGTAGTTGTCGAGGGTGCAACAAGCACGTCCGGTGAACAGGTCAGGGTTCCGTAGCCGCAGGCAGAACAGTTGAAACTGGAGCAGCAGCATGGCCAGGTGGACTGGGGACAGCAAGGAGTCATCATGCCAGGTAGTCCCGAGGCATGGTCCTAGGGCTCAGGTCCTCAGAGAGAAAGAAAGAAAGAAAGAGAGAAAGAGAGAATTAGAGAGAGCATATTTAAATTCACACAGGACACCGAGAATACTCCAGATGAAACAGACTGACCCTAGCCCCCCGGCACATAAACTACTGCAGCATAAATACTGGAGGCTGAGACAGGAGGGATCAGAAGACACTGTGGCCCCATCCGATGATACCCCCGGACAGGGCCAAACAGGCAGGATATAACCCCACCCACTTTGCCAAAGCACAGCCCCCACACCACTAGAGGGATGTCTACAACCACCAACTTACCGTCCGAAGACAAGGCCGAGTATAGCCCACAAAATCTCCGCCATGGCACAACCCAAGGGGGGGGCGCCAACCCAGACAGGAAGACCACGTCAGTGACTCAACCCACTCAAGTGACGCACCCCTCCCATGGAAGGCATGGAAGAACACCAGTAAGTCAGTGACTCAGCCCCTGTAATAGGGTTAGAGGCAGAGAATCCCAGTGGAAAGAGGGGAACCGGCAAGGCAGAGACAGCAAGGGCGGTTCGTTGCTCCAGCCTTTCCGTTCACCTTCACACTCCTGGGCCAGACTACACTTAATCATAGGACCTACTGAAGAGATAAGTCTTCAGTAAAGACTTAAAGGTTGAGACTGAGTCTGCGTCTCTCACATGGGTAGGCAGACCATTCCATAAAAATGGAGCTCTATAGGAGTAAGCCCTACCTCCAGCCGTTTGCTTAGAAATTCTAGGGACAATTAGGAGGCCTGCGTCTTGTGACCGTAGCGTACGTGTAGGTATGTACGGCAGGACCAAATCGGAATGATAGGTAGGAGCAAGCCCATGTAATGCTTTGTAGGTTAGCAGTAAAACCTTGAAATCAGCCCTTGCCTTAACAGGAAGCCAGTGTAGGGAGGCTAGACCTGGAGTAATATGATCACATTTTTTGGTTCTAGTCAGGATTCTAGCAGCCGTATTTAGCACTAACTGAAGTTTGTTTAGTGCTTTCCGGTAGCCGGAAAGTAGAGCATTGCAGTAGTCCAGCCTAGAAGTAACAAAAGCATGGATTAATTTTTCTGCGTCATTTTTGGACAGAAAGTTTCTGATTTTTGCAATGTTACGTAGATGGAAAAAAGCTGTCCTTGAAACAGTCTTGATATGTTCTTCAAAAGAGAGATCAGGGTCCAGAGTAACACCGAGGTCCTTCACAGTTTTATTTGAGACGACTGTACAACCATCCAGATTAATTGTCAGATTGAACAGAAGATCTCTTTGTTTCTTGGGACCTAGAACAAGCATCTCTGTTTTGTCCGAGTTTAAAAGTAGAAAGTTTGCAGCCATCCACTTCCTTATGTCTGAAACACAGGCTTCTAGCGAGGGCAATTTTGGAGCTTCACCATGTTTCATTGAAATGTACAGCTGTGTGTCGTCCGCATAGCAGTGAAATTTAACATTATGTTTTCGAATGACATCCCCAAGAGGTAAAATATATAGTGAAAACAATAGTGGTCCTAAAACGGAACCTTGAGGAACACCGAAATGTACAATTGATTTGTCAGAGGACAAACCATTCACAGAGACAAACTGATATCTTTCCAACAGATAAGATCTAAACCAGGCCAGAACTTGTCCATGTAGACCAATTTGGGTTTCCAATCTCTCCAAAAGAATGTGGTGATCGATGGTATCAAAAGCGGCACTAAGATCTAGGAGCACGAGGACAGATGCAGAGCCTCGGTCTGACGTCATTAAAAGGTCATTTACCACCTTCACAAGTGCAGTCTCAGTGCTATGATGGGGTCTAAAACCAGACTGAAGCGTTTCGTATACATTGTTTGTCTTCAGGAAGGCAGTGAGTTGCTGTGCAACAGCTTTTTCTACAATTTTTAAGAGGAATGGAAGATTCGATATAGGCTGATAGTTTTTTATAATTTCTGGGTCAAGATTCGGCTTTTTCAAGAGAGGCTTTATTACTGCCACTTTTAGTGAGCTTGGTACACATCCGGTGGATAGAGAGCCGTTTATTATGTTCAACATAGGAGGGCCAAGCACAGGAAGCAGCTCTTTCAGTAGTTTAGTTGGAATAGGGTCCAGTATGCAGCTTGAGGGTTTGGAGGCCATGATTATTTTCATCATTGTGTCAAGAGATATAGTACTAAAACACTTTAGTATCTCCCTTGAGCCAAGGTCCTGGCAGAGTTGTCCTGAGTCTGCACAATGGAGCTTTGGAGGAATACCCAGATTTAAAGAGGAGTCCGTAATTTGCTTTCTAATGATCATGATCTTTTCCTCAAAGAAGTTCATAAATGTATTACTGCTGAAGTGAAAGCCATCCTCCATTTGCGAATGCTGCATTTTAGTTAGCTTTGCGACAGTATCAAAAATAAATTTAGGATTGTTCTTATTTTCCTCAATTAAGTTGGAAAAATAGGATGATCGAGCAGCAGTGAGGGCTCTTCGATACTGCACGGTACTGTCTTTCCAAGCTAGTCGGAAGACTTCCAGTTTGGTGTGGCGCCATTTCCGTTCCAATTTTCTGGAAGCTTGCTTCAGAGCTCGTGTATTTTCTGTATACCAGGGAGCTAGTTTCTTATGACAGATGTTTTGAATTTTTAGGGGTGCAACTGCATCTAGGGTATTGCGCAAGGTTAAATTGAGTTCCTCGGTTAGGTGGTTAACTGATTTTTGTCCTCTGACATCCTTGGGTAGGCA
Source organism: Salmo trutta (assembly GCF_901001165.1). Lineage (NCBI taxonomy): Eukaryota > Metazoa > Chordata > Actinopteri > Salmoniformes > Salmonidae > Salmo > Salmo trutta. Next base: position 30,478,089 of record NC_042979.1, read on the forward strand.
GAGGGAGTCTGGAAGGGCATCAAGGAATCTTTGGGTTGTCTGAGAATTTATAGCACGACTTTTAATGCTCCTTGGTTGGGGTCTGAGCAGATTATTTGTTGCAATTGTAAACGCAATAAAATGGTGGTCCGATAATCCAGGATTATGAGGAAAAACATTAAGATCCACAACATTTATTCCATGGGACAAAACTAGGTCCAGAGTATGACTGTGGCAGTGAGTAGGTCCAGAGACATGTTGGACAAAACCCACTGAGTCGATGATGGCTCCGAAAGCCTTTTGGAGTGGGTCTGTGGACTTTTCCATGTGAATGTTAAAGTCACCAAAAATTAGAATATTATCTGCTATGACTACAAGATCCGATAGGAATTCAGGGAACTCAGTGAGGAACACTGCATATGGCCCAGGAGGCCTGTAAACAGTAGCTATAAAAAGTGAGTGAGTAGGCTGCATAGATTTCATGGCTAGAAGCTCCAAAAGACAAAAACGTCATTGTTTTTTTTTTTGTAAATTGAAATTTGCTATCGTAGATGTTAGCAACACCTCCGCCTTTGCCGGATGCACGGGGGTATGGTCACTAGTGTAACCAGGGGGTGAGGCCTCATTTAACACAGTAAATTCATCAGGCTTAAGCCATGTTTCAGTCAGGCCAATCACATCAAGATTATGATCAGTGATTAGTTCATTGACTATAACTGCCTTGGAAGTGAGGGATCTAACATTAAGTAACCCAATTTTGAGATGTGAAGTATCACAATCTCTTTCAATAATGGCAGGAATGGAGGAGGTCTTTATACTAGTGAGATAACTAAAGCGAACACCGCCATTTTTAATTTTGCCCAACCTAGATCGAGGCACAGACACGGTCTCAATGGGGTAAGCTGAGCTGACTACGCTGACTGTGCTAATGGCAGACTCCACTAAGCTGGCAGGCTGGCTAACAGCCTGCTGCCTGGCCTGCACCCTATTTCATTCTGGAGCTAGAGGAGTTAGAGCCCTGTCTATGTTCGTAGATAAGATGAGAGCACCCCTCCAGCTAGGATGGAGTCCGTCACTCCTCAACAGGCCAGGCTTGGTCCTGTTTGTGGGTGAGTCCCAGAAAGAGGGCCAGTTATCTACAAATTCTATCTTTTGGGAGGGGCAGAACACAGTTTTCATCCAGCGATTGAGTTGTGAGACTCTGCTGTAGAGCTCATCACTCCCCCTAACTGGGAAGGGGCCAGAGACAATTACTTGATGCCGACATCTTTCTAGCTGATTTACACGCTGAAGCTATGTTGCGCTTGGTGACCTCTGACTGTTTCATCCTAACATCGTTGGTGCCGACGTGGATAACAATATCTCTATACTCTCTACACTCGCCAGTTTTAACTTTAGCCAGCACCGTCTTTAGATTAGCCTTAACGTCGGTAGCCCTGCCCCCTGGTAAACAGTGTATGATCGCTGGATGATTCGTTTTAAGTCTAATACTGCGGGTAATGGAGTCGCCAATGACTAGGGTTTTCAATTTGTCAGAGCTAATGGTGGGAGCCGTCGGCGTCTCAGACCCCACAGCGGGAGGAGTAGAGACCAGAGAAGTCTCGGCCTCCGACTCCGACTCACTTAATGGGGAGAACCGGTTGAAAGTTTCTGTCGGCTGAATAAGCGACACCGGTTGAGCATTCCTACAGCGTTTCCCTCCAGAAGCCATGAGAAAGTTGTCCGGCTGCGGGGACCGTGCGAGGGGGTTTATACTAACGTTACTATCTGTACTTGCTGGTGGCACAGACGCTGTTTCATCCTTTCCTACACTGAAATTACCCTTGCCTAACGATTGCGTCTGAAGCTGGGCTTGCAGCACAGCTATCCTTGCCGTAAGGCGATCGTTCTCCTGTATATTATAAGTACAACGACTGCAATTAGAAGGCATCATGTTAATGTTACTTAGCTTCGGCTGTTTGAAGTCCTGACGAACCATGTCCAGATAAAACCTCCGGGGTAAGAAAGTTGAATGAAAAAAGTTGAGTGAGGGTAAAAAGTAAAAATATACGGTAATGAAAAAGTAAAAACCGTTAGGTAGCAAAGTAAGATCGGCAACAAAAACGCACAGCAGCGTAAACAAGTCTGCAAGTTGTGACACTCCCACTTTATAATCAGTCAAACTACAGGCCGTAAGTACCCTAATACACACTCCCACTTTATAATCAGTCAAACTACAGGCCGTAAGTACCCTAATACACACTCCCACTTTATAATCAGTCAAACTACAGGCCATAAGTACCCTAATACATATTCCCACTTTATAATCAGTCAAACTACAGGCCGTAAGTACCCCAATACACACTCCCACTTTATAATCAGTCAAGCTTCAGGCCATAAGTAACCTAATACACACTCCCACTGTATATCAGTGAAACTACAGGCCGTAACTACCCTAATACACGCCACCCCCCCTTCCAGGATGCTCTATTGAATCTGATTCGTCGAGCCAGGCCAGTGTTCCTGCAGTGTGTGGGTGCTAAGACTGACAGCGGTGGTGGAGGATTCAACGTCCCTGCTCTCAGGACCCAGCTGCACTCTACACACATCCTCCCTGCCCTGCAGCTCTACCGCACAGGTTAGTGTTAGCCTAGAATTAGCCCTCAGATAGATGTGCACAGTGTAGTTTAGCAGAGCGTTAGCCATTCTGCACAGGTTATATAGTTGATCATTTGGGAATTTTGGTGGCAGCATAGTGCTCACCTGTATAGCTATGGCTGACCCACCCTATTCCATCTCTCTCTCTCAGGTTATCCGGAACATATGACTCTGAGTGACTTCAGGTGTCGTTTCCAGGCTCTGTCTCCTCCGGTCATGAAACGCTATGGTTCAGTCTTCATCACCCCGGACGAGAGGAAGGCAGTGGAGGAGCTGCTGGTAGAACTGGATCTGAACAAGAAGAGTATTGTACTGGGAGCCGGCAGGGTGAGAGAGAGAGGCTTCTGACTAGGAGTACTGAGCTCCTTAATGTTAATCTCTGACACACCCTGTCTCTGTAGATTAGTTACATTGACTGTAGTAACTTTCCCTCCCTCTCTCTGTCTCTCCCTCTTTCTGTCTCTCACTCCCTCTCTCTCTCTCTCTCTCTCTTCCCTTCTCTCTCTCTCCACTCTCTTTCTGTCTCCCCTTTCTTCTACCCGTCCTCCCCCCAGGTGTTTATGAAGCGAGGTGTGTTAAAGTACCTGGACCAGCAGAGAGACAAGCTGGTCAGTGTCTGGCTAATTCACCTACAGGCTGCCTGTATGGGACACCTGGCTAGACAACAACACCGCAAAATGAAGGCGAGTTTGACCCCTGACCCAGAATCATTAGCCTAGGTACAACATGTCTGTCAGGTGTACTGTGTTAGGTTAGGCAGGTGCAGTTGTAACGTGTGTGTGTGTGTGTGTGTGTGTGTGTGTGTGTGTGTGTGTGTGTGTGTGTGTGTGTGTGTGTGTGTGTGTGTGTGTGTGTGTGTGTGTGTGTGTGTGTGTGTGTGTGTGTGAGAGTGCGTGCGTGCGTGCGTGCGTGCGTGCGTGCGTGCGTGCGTGCGTCTGTTAGATATTACTGCACTGTTGGAGCTAGGAACACAAGCATTTCGCAACACCTGTAATAACATCTGCTAAATATGTGGATGTGACCAACCAATGTGATATGATTTGTTACACCTACCCTAACATAACACACCTGGGTTACACATGCACCTGGGGACGGACGGACGGACACACATCCACATATTTAGCAGATGTTATTTCAGGGGTTGCGAAATGCTTGTGTTTCTAGCTCCAACACTGCAGTAATATCTAACAATTCACAACAAGACACACACATCTAAAGGTAAAATAATGAAATAAAGAAGTATATAAATATTAGGACAAGCAATGTCGGAGTGGCATAGACTAAAACACAGTAGAATAGAATACAGTAAATACTTATGAAATGAGTAAAGGAGTATGTAAATATTATTAAAGTGACTAGTGTTCTATTATTAAAGTGGCCAGTGATTCCATGTCTATGTATACAGGGCAGCAGCCTCTAAGGTGCAGGGTTGAGTAACCAGGTGGTAGCCGGCTAGTGATGGCTATTTAACAATCTGATGGCCTTGAGATAGAAGCTGTTTTTCAGTCTCTTTCCCAGCTTTGATGCACCTGTACTGACCTCGCCTTCTGGATGACAGCGGGGTGAACAGGCTGTGGCTCGGGTGGTTGTTGTCCTTGATTATCTTTTTGGCCTTCCTGTAACATCGGGTGGTGTAGGTGTCCTGGAGGGCAGGCAGTGTGCCTCCGGTGATGCGTTGGGCAGACCGCACCTCCCTCTGGAGAGTCCTGTGGTTGCGAGCAGTGCAGTTGACGTGCAGCTCTCAATTGTGCATCTGTAAAAGTTTGTGAGGGCCAAGCCAAATTTCTTCAGCCTCCTGAGGTTTAAGAGACGCTGTTGCGCCTTCTTCCCCACACTGTCTGTGAGGGTGGAAAATTTCAGTTTGTCGATGATGTGTATGCCGAGGAACTTTAAGCTTTTCACCTTCTCCACTGCGGTCCCGTAGATGTGGATAGGGGCGTGCTCCCTCTGCTGTTCCCTGAAGTCCACGATCAGCTCCTTCATTTTGTTGAGGGAGAGGTTATTTACCTGGCACCACTCCACCAGGGCCCTCACCTCCTCCCTATAGGTTGTCTCTTCATTGTTGGTAATGAGGCCTACAACTGTTGTGTCCTCTGCAAACTTGATGATTGAGTTGGAAGCATGCATGGCCATGGAGTCATGGGAGTGCGGGAGGGTGCTGAGGACGCTCCCTTGTGGGGCCCCTGTGTTGATGATCAGCGAAGTGGCAGTGTTGTTTCCTACCTTCACCTCCATGGGGCAGCCCATCAGGAAGTCCAGGACCCAGTTGCACAGGGCGGTGTTCAGACCCTGGGCCCCGAGCTCAATGATGAGCTTGGAGGGTACGATGGTGTTGAAGGCTGAGCTATAGTCAATGAACACCATTCTTACATAGGTATTCCTCTTGTCCGGATGGGATAGGGCAGTGCGATGGCGATTGCATTGTCTGTGGATCTATTGGGGCAGTATTCAAATTGAAGTGGGTCTAGAATGATAGGTAATGTAGAGGTAATATGATCGTTGACTAGTCTCTCAAAGCACTTCATAGACGCTTATAAGAAATCCCGCTATGCCCTCAGATGAACCATCAAACAAGCAAAGCGTCAATACAGGATTAAGGTTAAATCCTACTACACCAGCTCTGACGCTCGTCGGATGTGGCAGGGCTTGAAAACTATTACCGACTACAAAGGGAAACCCAGACGCGAGCTGCCCATTGACACGAGCCTACCAGACGAGTTAAATGCCTTTTATGCTCGCTTCGAGGCAAGCAACACGAAGCATGCACGAGAGCACCAGCTGTTCTGGATGACTGTGGGATAATGCTCTCAGTAGCCGATGTGAACAAAACCTTTAAACAGGTCAACATTCACAAAGCCGCTGGGCCAGACGGATTACCAGGACGTGTACTCAAAGCATGGACGGACCAAATGTCCAGTGTCTTCACTGACACTGTCCAGTGTCTTCACTGACATTTTCAAACCTCTCCCTGACCAAGTCTGTAAAACCTACATGTTTCAAGCAGACCACCACAGTCCCTGTGCCCAGGGAAGCGAAGGTAACCTGCCTAAATGATTACCGCCCTGTGGCACTCATGTCGGTAGCCATGAAGTGCTTTGAAAGGCTGGTCATGGCTCACATCAACAGCATCCTCCCGGACACCCTAGACCCACTCCAATTTGCATACCGCCCCAACAGATCCACAGATGACGCAATCTCAATAGCAACTCCACACTGCCCTTTCTCACCTGGACAAAAGGAACACCTATGTGAGAATGCTGTTCATTGACTACAGCTCAGTGTTTAACACCATAGTGCCCACAAAGCTCATCACTAAGCCAAGGACTCTGGGACTAAACACCTCCCTCCGCAACAGGATCCTGGACTTCCTGACGGTCCGACCCCAGGTGGTGAGGGTAGGCAACTACACGTCTGTCACGCTAGTCTTTAACACTGGGGCCCCTCAGGGGTGTGTACTTAGTCCCCACCTGTATTCCCTGTTCACTCATGACTGCATGGCCAGGCACGACTCCCACACCATCATTCAGCTTGCTGACGACACAACAGTGGTAGCTGATCACCGACAATGGTGAGATGGCTATAGGGAGGAGGTCAGAGAACTGTCAGTGTGGTGCCAGGACAATAACCTCTCCCTCAATGTGAACAAGACAAAGGAGCTGATAGTGGACTACAGGAAAAGGCAGGCCGAACAGGTCCCCATTAACATCGACGGGGCTGTAGTGGAGCAGGTCGAGAGTTTCAAGTTCCTTGGTGTCCACATCACCAACAAACTATTATGGTCCAAACATACCAAGACAGTTGTGAAGAGGGCACGACAATGCCTTTTCCCCCTCAGGAGAGTGAAAAGATTTGGCATGGATCCCCAAATGCTCAAAAGGTTCTACAGCTGCACCATCGAGAGCATCCTGACCTGTTGGATCACCGCCTGGTATGGCAACTTTTCGGCATCTGACCGTAAGACACTACAGAGGGTAATGTGAACGGCCTAGTACATCTCTGGGGCCAAGCTTCCAAGGACCTATATAATAGGAGGTGTCAGAGGAAAGCCCATAAAATTGTCAGAGACTCCAGTCACCCAAGTCTTAGACTGTTCTCTCTGCTACAGCATGACAAGCGTTACTGGAGCGCCAAGTCTAGGACCAAAAGGCTCCTCAACAGCTTCTACCCCCAAGCCATTAGACTAGTGAACAATTCATAAATTCGCCATCGGACAATTTACATTGACACCCCCCCTTTGTACACTGCTGCTACTCGCTGTTTGTTTGCTATCAATACATAGTCACTTCACCCCAACCTAATTTTTTTATTTTATTTTATTTCACCTTTATTTAACCAGGTAGGCTAGTTGAGAACAAGTTCTCATTTGCAACTGCGACCTGGCCAAGATAAAGCACAGCAATTCGACACATACAAGAACACAGAGTTACACATGGAATAAACAAAACATACAGTCAATAATACAGTAGAAAAAAGAAAATAAAAAGTCTATATACAGTGAGTGCAAATGAGGTAAGATAAGAGAGTTAAGGCAATAAATAGGCCATGGTGGCGAAGTAATTACAATATAACAATTAAACACTGGAATGGTAGATGTGCAGAAGATTAATGTGCAAGTAGAGATACTTGGGTGCAAGGAGCAAGATAAATAAATAAATACAGTATGGGGATGAGGTAGTTGGATGGGCTATTTACAGATGGGCTACGTACAGGTGCAGTGATCTGTGAGCTGCTCTGACAGCTGGTGCTTAAAGCTAGTGAGGGAGATATGAGTCTCCAGCTTCAGTGATTTTTGCAGTTCTTTCCAGTCATTGGCAGCAGAGAACTGGAAGGAAAGGCGACCGAAGGAGGAATTGGCTTTGGGGGTGACCAGTGAGATATACCTGCTGGAGCGTGTGCTACGAGTGGGTGCTGCTATGGTGACCAGCGAGCTGAGATAAGGCGGGGCTTTACCTAGCAGAGACTTGTAGATAACCTGTAGCCAGTGGGTTTGGCGACGAGTATGAAGCGAGGGCCAACCAACGAGAGCGTACAGGTCGGGTAGTATATGGGGCTTTGGTGACAAAATGGATGGCACTGTGATAGACTGCATCCAATTTGTTGAGTAGAGTGTTGGAGGCTTTTTTATAGATGACATCGCCGAAGTCGAGGATCGGTAGGATGGTCAGTTTTACTAGGGTATGTTTGGCAGCATGAGTGAAGGATGCTTTGTTGCGAAATAGGAAGCCGATTCTAGATTTAATTTTGGATTGGAGATGCTTAATGTGAGTCTGGAAGGAGAGTTTACAGTCTAACCAGACACCTAGGTATTTGTAGTTGTCCACGTATTCTAAGTCAGAGCCGTCCAGAGTTGTGATGCTGGACGGGCGGGCAGGTGCGGGCAGTGATCGATTGAATAGCCTACATGTACAGATTACCTCAACTAGCCTGTACCCCCGCACACTGACTCGGTACCGGTGCCCCCTGTATATAGACTCGCTTTTGTTATTCTTATTGTGTTACTTTGTATTATTACTTTTTATTTTAGTCTACTTGGTAAATAGTTTCCTCTTCTTTAACTGCGCTGTTGGTTAACATTTACATTTTAGTCATTTAGCAGACACTCTTATTCAGAGCGACTTACAGTAGTGAATGCATACATTTCATACATTTAATTTAATGGATTTTACTTTTTTTTATATATATATATTTTTTGTACTGGCCCCCCCCCCGTGGGAATCAAACCCACAACCCTGGCGTTGCAAACACCATGCTCTACCAACTGAGCCACAGGGAAGGCAGGGCTTGTAAGTAAGCATTTCACAGTACACTACACTTGTTGTATTCTGCGCATGTGACAAATAAAGTTTGATTTGATTTGATGATGACAGAAGTGACTGCTATGGGGCAATAGTCATTTAGTTCAGTTACCTTTGCTTTCTTGGGTACAGGAACAATGGAGACAGCAGACTGGGATAGGGAGAGATTAAATATGTCTGTAAACACTCCAGCCAGCTGGTCTGCGCATGCTCTGAGGACGCGGCTAGGGCTAGCCCAAATTAAACTGCCTGCTACTTGGGCCCAGAAGGTAGGATATGCATATTATTAGTACATTTGGATAGAAAACACTCTGAAGTTTCTAAAACTGTTTGAATGATGTCTGTGAGTATAACAGAACTCATGTGGCAGGCAAAAACCTGAGAAAAAATCCAACCAGGAAGTGGTTTGTAGTTTTTCAAGTGATTCCCTTTCCAGTATACAGTGTCTGTGGAGTCATTTTGCACTTCCTATGGCTTCTACTAGATGTCAACAGTCTTTAGAACGTTGTTTCATGCTTCTACTGTGAATGGGGAGAGAATAAGAGGTCCTGGAGTCAGATGACTGAGAGAATGACATGAGTTCAGTGGCGCGCACTCTCTTGAGAGTTAGCTGTGTTCCTTTTCTTTTTTGAAGACAAAGGAATCGTCCGGTTGGAATATTACTGAAGATTTATGATAAAAACATCCTAAAGATTGATGCTATACATTGTTTGACATGTTTCTACGAACATAAATATAACTGTTTTTGACTTTTCGTCGTGACATTTTGCGCACGCTTCCTGCATTTGGAGTAGTGGACTAAACGCGCCAACAAAAAGGAGGTTACTGGACATAAATGATGGACTTTATCGAACAAAACAAACATTTATTGTGGAACTGGGATTCCTGGGAGTGCATTCTGATGAAGATCATCAAAGGTAAGTGAATATTTATAATGCTATTTCTGATTTTAGTTGACTCCAAAATGGCGGGTATCTGTATTGCTTGTTGTTGTCTGAGCGCTGTACTGAGATTATTGCAAAGTGTGCTTTCGCTGTAAAGTTTTTTTGAAATCTGACACAGCGGTTGCATTAAGGAGAAGTGTATCTATAATTCTATGAATAACAGTTGAATATTTTATCAACGTTTATGATGAGTATTTCTGTAAATTGATGTGCTCATTCACCGGGAGTTTTGGAAGGCAAAACATTTCTGAACAATACACGCCAATGTAAAATGGGGTTCTTGGATATATATATGAACTTTATCGAGCAAAACATACATGTATTGTGTAACATGAAGTCCTATGAGTGCCATCTGATGAAGATCATCAAAGGTCAGTGATTCATTTTAGCTGTATTTCTGGTTTTTGTGACGCCTCTCCTTGCTTGGAAAATGGCTGTGTAGTTTTTTTTGTCTCGGCGCTATCCTAACATTATCTAATGTTATGCTTTCGCCGTAAAGCCTTTTTGAAATCGGACAATGTGGTTGGATTAACGAGAAGTGTATCTTTAAAATGGGATATAATAGTTGTATGTTTGAGAAATTTGAATTATGAGATTTTTGTTGTTTTGAATTTGCCGCCCTGCTATTTCACTGGCTGTTGCTAGCGTCCCACATTTCCCAGAGAGGTTAAATGTCTTACTCACGTCGGCCCTGGAGAACGAGTGCCCACAGTCCTTGGGAGCGGGCCGCGTCGATGGCACTGTGTTATTCTCAAAGTGGGTGAAGAAGGTGTTTAGCATGTCCGGGAGCAAGACGTCGGTGTCTGTGACGTGGCTTGTTTTCCTTTTGTAGTCCATGATTGTCTGTAGACCCTGCCACATATGTCTCGTGCCTGAGCTGTTGAATTGCGACTCTACTTTGTCTCTGTACTGACGATAACACTTGTGTGTATCTCTGTGTGTCCCCATACAGGTGCAGCAGATGGCAGTGAGGTGTGTCCAGAGTAACATCCGTACTCTGAGAGGCGTGGCCAAGTGGAGCTGGTGGAAACTGCTGTGTAGATTACGACCCCTACTGGATGTTAACAAGGATGACCAGAGACTTAGAGCCAAGGAGGTAGGAATTGATTCAGAGACTACTCATGATTCAGAATCAAACAGTAACCACTTGATCCCAAGCCTTTTGAATCGACTCAATGCCAAAGAGTTATAAGAGCTAAGCTTTATCACTGGAGATTTGGAATGTTGTCTAATAAAATACTGTGATGATTTCCCAGGATGAGATCATGGCTCTGAGACGACGGCTGGAGAAGTCAGAGAGAGAGAGGAACGAGCTGAGACAGACCACTGACATCCTGGAGACCAAGGTGGGTATAGTTTGGGAGGCCTGTAAAGTGTAAAGTTTGAGGGGCAGTAAAGTGTAAAGTTTGATTTAGGGATAGTAATATGTCAAGTTTGGGAGGCCTGTCAAGTGTAAAGTTTGAGGGAGCACTAAAGTGATAGGCTGGGGTGGACAAAGTGTAAAGTAAAGCTTTAGTTATGAATACAGGTGTGGGTGTGTTTCGTCTAGGTGACAGCGGTGTCGTCTGAACTAAGTGATGAGCGTTTCCGTGGTGAAGCTGTCAGTCAGGCGCTGGACATGGAGAGAGGAGAGAGACTACGACTCACCAGGGAAAACAAGGAACTACAGGTAGTATTACAACAGCACCCTAATAACTCTCCAGTACACAAGGAACTACAGGTAGTATTACAACAGCACCCTAATAACTCTCCAGTACACAAGGAACTACAGGTAGTATTACAACAGCACCCTAATAACTCTCCAGTACACAAGGAACTACAGGTAGTATTACAACAGCACCCTAATAACTCTCCAGTACACAAGGAACTACAGGTAGTATTACAACAGCACCCTAATAACTCTCCAGTACACAAGGACTAAAGGTGTTGTGTGCCTGGCCCCATACAGTACAGTATTTTTCTCTCTTTCCTTTTCTCTCTTTTCTCTCCTTCCCTTTCTCAGGCTCGTCTGGACCAGTGTAAGGTCACCATGGTGATGCTGGAGAAACAGTTGGAGGAGGAGAAACAGAGAGTCCAGAGCAAAGAGTCCCAGGCTGGGACAGGGACAAGCTGGGGAACTACTATAGGTAACTCCTGTCATTTGGATTGAACAATAGGTGAAACTCACTCTCACTGAATTGAAGGTTTGACTGCACTGGATGTTACTAACTGTTGATCTGGGTTATACTGCCACCATGAGGCATCAGGGAAAATGCAGAATAAATGCCAGAATTACAGTTTTGACATTTATTCACACAGAACAGGCAACACATGGGGGAGGGTTTGGATGGAGGTTGGGTAATGGCAGTTTAGGGTTTGGCGGTTAAGGGGTTTGGATTAGCGTTTTAGGAGGGAACAGGTGTGGGGAATCTGGGAGGATGGGGTTTGGTCTGATGTAATTGGAATTCTTCATGACTTTTCTCTACACACACACACAAACACTGCCCCCCTGCCCCCCCCCCCCCCCTGTCCCCCCCCCCCACACAGAGAGTGAGATGGCACTACAGCTAGAGTGCTGCCAGACTGAGGTAGAGTATGTCAGGAGACGACTCAAACACACAGAGGAGAGACTGGAGGCAGAGAGACAGACACACCTAGAGCTGGACACCAAGGTATATAGCACACACACACACACACGCACACACACACACACACACACACACACACACACACACACACACACACACACACACACACACACACACACATATACACAAACACACCCTCACACACACATATATAAAAACACACTCTCACACACACATATACACAAATACACACTCACACACACACATACACAAACACACACACTCTCTCACACACACATGTACAAAAACACACACTCACACAAGAACACACTCACCCTTTCTCTCTCTCTCTCACTCACACACGCACGCACGCACGCACGCACACACACACACACACACACACATACACACACACACACACACACACACACACACACATACACAAACACACCCTCAAACACACATATATAAAAACCCACTCTCACACACACTCTCACTCACACACACATATACACACACATATATACACACACACACACACACACACACACACACACACACACACACACACACACACACACACACACAGCATTACTCAACACTAGCTCACACACAGTCCAGGGTTGTCCAGTCTCTTGCTGACTCTCTGTCTCCCCCATGTGGTAGGTGGGCTCCCTACAGGCCCAGCTGGAGCAGTCTAAGAGGAGCGCCACAGAGTTGAAGCGTCAGGTTCGTCGTGTCACCTCTGACCTCCAGGACGCCCGCGTTCTCACCGACAGCCTACAGGGTCGCGCTCACGAGCTGGACCGCAAACAGAGGAGGTAGGTTTGTATTGGTGTGTGTGTGTGTGTGTGTGTGCACGTGTGTGTGCACGTGTGTATGTGTAAGAAACTTCATTCAAACAAGGGTATGTAGGGATTCCATATAATGAGTTTGCATGCGTTCCAATGCATGTGTTTTTCCAGGTTTGACAGTGAATTGACCCAGGCCCTAGAAGAGGCAGACAAAGAGAGAGAACTCAAGGACAAAGCCATTCACGAGAGCACTGCACTGGGGGCAGAGATATACACTCTGAAACGCACTCTACAGGTACACTAAATACACATTTAGAGGTGGTTTCACAACCTTAAACAACAAACATTTGGTGAAAATATACTTCCTTTGTCTGTTCCCATGTGTGTCTGTTCCTGCGCTTGTGTGTGTGTGTGTGTGTGTATGTTTGTAGGAGAGCCTGGCAGAAGTGGTTCATGTGCAGCAGCAGAAGGAGGAGCTGTGTGCCCAGATCCGTGACCTCAGCGTGCCCTTTGACCTGGCCTCTGATTCGCTGCCGGACCTCAAGAAGCAGCTCCGCCTCCTGGAGACCCAGACCAATGAGAGAGGAGAGGAGATAACCAAGCTTACCGCCAAGATTCAGCAGGCGCAGCAGGTATGCATGCCATGCACGCAAACACACACACACACACACACACACACACACACTCACACACACACTCAAACATATGGATTACAAGAAACTGTAACTCTCACTACTGACATAATTGATTCCTATTTCTCCACCTCTTCCTCTTTCTCCACCTCTCTTCCTCTTTCTCCACCTCTCTTCTTCCACCTCTCTTCCTCTAGGTGCACCTGCGTTTTGAGATGGAGATGGAGAGAATGAAACAGATTCATCTTAAAGAGCTGGAGGATAAAGAGGAGGAGTTAGAGGACGTACACAAGTCCTCCCAGAGACGGGTAGGTGACCGCTACTGACCGCTACTGACCGCTACTGACCACTACTGGCCGCCACTGACCGCCACTGACCGCCACTGACCACTACTGACCACTACTGACCACTACTGACCGCTACTGACCGCCACTGACCGCCACTGACCGCCACTGACCACCACTGACCGCCACTGACCACTACTGACCACTACTGACCGCTACTGACCGCTACTGACCGCCACTGACTGCCACTGACCACTACTGACCACTACTGACCGCGACTGACCGCTACTGACCGCTACTGACCGCCACTGACCGCCACTGACCGCCACTGACCACCACTGACCGCTACTGACCACTACTGACCACTACTGACCACAGAATGGGACCACTGCTTAGGTTAGAACAGTTACTGACTGTCAACTTATTATGAACAGTGGTGGAAAAAGTACCCAATTGTCATACTTGAGTACAACATACCCCAAAAAACGACTTAAGTAGTTGTTTTACGACAGCCAGGGTTAGTATGAGGAGATCAATCATCTACATCAAGCATATATAAAACACCTGATTCCTTTGTTTATCTGTTGAACAGGGTTCCACTATGTCCTGTAAAACACCTGGTCCCTTTGTTTATCTGTTGAACAGGGTTCCACTATGTCCTGTAAAACACCTGGTCCCTTTGTTTATCTGTTGAACAGGGTTCCACTATGTCCTGTAAAACACCTGGTCCCTTTGTTTATCTGTTGAACAGGGTTCCACTATGTCCTGTAAAACACCTGGTCCCTTTGTTTATCTGTTGAACAGGGTTCCACTATGTCCTGTAAAACCCCTGGTCCCTTTGTTTATCTGTTGAACAGGGTTCCACTATGTCCTGTAAAACACCTGGTCCCTTTGTTTATCTGTTGAACAGGGTTCCACTATGTCCTGTAAAACACCTGGTTCCTTTGTTTATCTGTTGAACAGGGTTCCACTATGTCCTGTAAAACACCTGGTCCCTTTGTTTATCTGTTGAACAGGGTTCCACTATGTCCTGTAAAACACCTGGTCCCTTTGTTTATCTGTTGAACAGGGTTCCACTATGTCCTGTAAAACCCCTGGTCCCTTTGTTTATCTGTTGAGCAGGGTTCCACTATGTCCTGTAAACACCTGGTTCCTTTGTTTATCTGTTGAACAGGGTTCCACTATGTCCTTTAAAACACCTGGTCCCTTTGTTTATCTGTTGAACAGGGTTCCACTATGTCCTGTAAAACACCTGGTCCCTTTGTTTATCTGTTGAACAGGGTTCCACTATGTCCTGTAAAACACCTGGTCCCTTTGTTTATCTGTTGAACAGGGTTCCACTATGTCCTGTAAAACACCTGGTCCCTTTGTTTATCTGTTGAACAGGGTTCCACTATGTCCTGTAAAACACCTGGTCCCTTTGTTTTTCTGTTGAACAGGGTTCCACTATGTCCTGTAAAACACCTGGTTCCTTTGTTTATCTGTTGAACAGGGTTCCACTATGTCCTGTAAAACACCTGGTCCCTTTGTTTATCTGTTGAACAGGGTTCCACTATGTCCTGTAAAACACCTGGTCCCTTTGTTTATCTGTTGAACAGGGTTCCACTATGTCCTGTAAAACACCTGGTCCCTTTGTTTATCTGTTGAACAGGGTTCCACTATGTCCTGTAAAACACCTGGTTCCTTTGTTTATCTGTTGAACAGGGTTCCACTATGTCCTGTAAAACACCTGGTCCCTTTGTTTATCTGTTGAACAGGGTTCCACTATGTCCTGTAAAACACCTGGTTCCTTTGTTTATCTGTTGAACAGGGTTCCACTATGTCCTGTAAAACACCGGGTCCCTTTGTTTATCTGTTGAACAGGGTTCCACTATGTCCTGTAAAACACCTGGTCCCTTTGTTTATCTGTTGAACAGGGTTCCACTATGTCCTGTAAAACACCTGGTCCCTTTGTTTATCTGTTGAACAGGGTTCCACTATGTCCTGTAAAACACCTGGTCCCTTTGTTTATCTGTTGAACAGGGTTCCACTATGTCCTGTAAAACACCTGGTTCCTTTGTTTATCTGTTGAACAGGGTTCCACTATGTCCTGTAAAACACCTGGTTCCTTTGTTTATCTGTTGAACAGGGTTCCACTATGTCCTGTAAAACACCGGGTCCCTTTGTTTATCTGTTGAACAGGGTTCCACTATGTCCTGTAAAACACCGGGTCCCTTTGTTTATGTGTTGAACAGGGTTCCACTATGTCCTGTAAAACACCTGGTCCCTTTGTTTATCTGTTGAACAGGGTTCCACTATGTCCTGTAAAACCCCTGGTCCCTTTGTTTATCTGTTGAACAGGGTTCCACTATGTCCTGTAAAACCCCTGGTCCCTTTGTTTATCTGTTGAACAGGGTTCCACTATGTCCTGTAAAACCCCTGGTCCCTTTGTTTATCTGTTGAACAGGGTTCCACTATGTCCTGTAAAACACCTGGTCCCTTTGTTTATCTGTTGAACAGGGTTCCACTATGTCCTGTAAAACACCTGGTTCCTTTGTTTATCTGTTGAACAGGGTTCCACTATGTCCTGTAAAACACCTGGTCCCTTTGTTTATCTGTTGAACAGGGTTCCACTATGTCCTGTAAAACACCTGGTTCCTTTGTTTATCTGTTGAACAGGGTTCCACTATGTCCTGTAAAACACCTGGTTCCTTTGTTTATCTGTTGAACAGGGTTCCACTATGTCCTGTAAAACACCGGGTCCCTTTGTTTATCTGTTGAACAGGGTTCCACTATGTCCTGTAAAACACCTGGTCCCTTTGTTTATCTGTTGAACAGGGTTCCACTATGTCCTGTAAAACCCCTGGTCCCTTTGTTTATCTGTTGAACAGGGTTCCACTATGTCCTGTAAAACACCTGGTCCCTTTGTTTATCTGTTGAA